>NW_027286360.1:0-29020 GCF_022747635.1 Hetaerina americana
GCTGTCATAATCTCCAAATATAATACTGTCACAAACTGCAATAAAATATACTCACTAGCTTAACTTCGCCCATAAACCACTTATATCCTACGACCATTGATCAGCATAGCTGGATATTGGTATAAGATGCACCTAACGGCGCAGTCCATAAGCATCGATTGGTTGGTCGGTAGCAGGACCCTCATTCTTCTTTCGCATCAACAACGACCAATGAAAAAACGTGGAAAAAGTGAAAGAAATTGTTTACGATTTAATCAGCATAATCAAAATATTCAGAGAGAAAACGATTGAAGATGTATGGCATGTCGCAATTGGCTCATTCTAATTAAATTATTTTTATATAGAATGTTTTGTGTATTAAAAGCGAGAGAAACAGCAACATTTCTTCATAATTTTCGAATTTTTAATTACAAACACAGCGGCAAAAGAAAGTTGCTCAGAATCTCTCACACGCAAATGAAGTCATCGAGGATTTAGAATTATTAATTCCTGTTGAAAAACAGGATGACGAAAGAACATGGCGATTAAAATGATATGACGTGGAAACAGAAGGCATGATTTATGAATTCTTTTAACCATATTTTTAAAACACACGAAAATCTCCTCCCGTTCATAAAATCACATGTCTGTGTTTAGCGGCTGTGACATGCTTGGAAATGGCACCTCGCTTCTTTTCCATTCTTTTTGCTTGTTCCATCCCTTTTGGCACAACAAACTGCACACATCCTACAAAGCTTTTCCTTCTTCTCTGTAGGTGGAATATACTTGGGAAATTGTAACTTACATAGAGGATCAAGGATTTGGTTCTACTGAAGGCCTTGCACCCTCACATGTTATATCATATGCAATGTACCCCTCAGTTACATCTTCAACTACTTTGATATATTTTCTACGCTTAGATTGATACTCCAGTCAATTCAAGCAGAGTTTATCATCAGAACAAATTAAAAGACAACTATCTCAGCAGCTGGTAATCTTGTCGTGAATGTAATTAGGCGTTCTCCAGAATTTGAAAGTTATATGTTTCATAAAAGATATCACCAGTCCATTCTTTCCATGTGTGGCGTAAATAGGAAGAAGTTCAAATACACATAAATAACCTTAAAATAGACAATGAGACAGTTCACCTCAAAGAGGAGATGTATTCTTCCAAACAGTGCAATACAACTTTTGGCTACGGTTGATCCTTTAATGTCACCCATTAATTCACAGTGCAATCAAATAATTTGTGCGTTCTGAATCTAAGAATGAATACTATATAGCCTTAATGAACGTGTATTGTGTATTTCTAAAGGTAAGCACAGTATGCTCAAAGGCATTAGCGATATGTGAAATTTAAAATGTGACAGAACAATCTAATACATTACTTGAGAATTAAGTTTGTTTGGTTTGAACATTTGGTGACGACGTCACCATGGCAATAGTAACAAAGAAGTGAAGAACGAAAGGTTTCAAATTGGAGTTCGGATCCAGTCTTATTTCATTAATGAAATACAGTATGCTCTTTAAAGTTATTTGCTCTTAATACATTCGTTTATAATGTAAAAATAGTAAAACAATGTTGTTTGAGAAAATATTTGATTTTAAAATTATTTCTATTCGGTTTAAATCATTAGAAGTCAGATTAATTAATATTTCAAACAATAGAGCTCATTATACTTGAACGAAATTCTAGATGGTAACTTTGCAAAAATTAATATCTATTGTCGCAAGTATGCGACATGGTACTCCTTCCCTGGCTCCTCCGAATGTCCCACGTGACCAAAGACAACGTTTCAAAAGTATTCCTCCCCTGAATCCTAAATTGGGTATAAAAGCCCTGGTCGCCGGGCAAAAAGCAGTCAGTTGGTTATCTGGCGGTGACCGGTAGGGCACGATGCTTCGGCTATGTTGCGCTTGTGTCGACAGTGTGTCATATTCCTGACTCAACTTCGGACGAGGGCTCAACCTAGGTTAAGTTCGTTTGACCTCGTCCACCCTGCAATACTCCCTTCCTTTCCGACGGACGATGGCTCCGCCTAGGTTATGCGTGTCGTGACCGCGTCCACCCTGCCATATTCCCTTCTTTTCCGACGGAAGAGGGCTCTGCCTAGGTTATGTGTTTCGTGGCCGCGTCCACCCTGCATTTACCCCGTCCCAGGTAATTTTCTGCCATTTTAATTCTGTCCGTACTCGCGTTGGTTTACCGAGGGTCTAGCCATCCATAATTTGCTTATACTTATGTAAATGGTGCATTATGACTGATGTTGGGTAATATACGGCTGCTTTGGTAATACTCGGTGTAGTTACTCTAACCTTCCCCGATACCCTTTGTGTCGCTTATAGAAACCCCTCTTGCGACATATTGGTGTCAGGTGAGGGGTTGCACGGTTGGACTAGTAATTTATTCAGTGTATGCGACAGTGTCTCATAGATTATCATGTGCCCGTGTACCTCTTTAAATCGGAAGTTCCGTATTTTCTCGGACAGGTGGGATATGCTAATCTGTGCTGACCTAACGAATTGGGGGATCGAGATGGTGCGGGGGCTAACGTACTGGCTTCCCACCTAGAGGGCGCGGGTTCAAATCCCGGCGGTGTTGAATATTTTTCAGAGGTATCTCGATCCCTACTTGAGGTGCTTTGTGGAGGGCACTTTGAGTGAGTACGCCGTCCGTCGGACGGGACGTTAAGCCGCGGACCCCTTGGCGCCTTTCGTAAAGAGTAGGCTAATGCCGACGCCGGGTTTCTCTCCACCCTTCATCCTTTCCTGTCCTTCCCCTATGGCGCAAATGACCTTAGCTGTCGGTCGCCTCCCCTCAAAACTACTACCCCTAACGAATTATTATTTTAAGACACGTGCTATAACCTCATCGCGATTCTCTGCGCGCAATTAAACTAAGCGTCACTTCATCAGGAACCATCAATTAGCCCATTCAGCGCCCACCATGGGTATCGGATACACTCGGAGTATGAAAAAATAAATTAATTAAGCGCAGTGAAATTTTAATGTAATTAGCATTGGTTTGAATTTCGCGATGGATGGCCTTAACCCTCATAGACTGGGGAACCCTAGCCCTTTTCTCGATTATCAAGAAACCGCAAATGGATTGAAATTCGGCAGTGCACTCAACTTCACACCTTTGGTTAATGTGTTAGAACAGCCGGGAAGTAGCGCGAGTCCGCAAAATGGTTGCGGAGAAGCAGCGCAAACCGCCGCTATTGGCAGCCAGATTCATTTAATTCCAACGTTTAGCGGGGAAGATGAGATTGGGGTTGGCAAATTTTTGGAAAGCGTTCGTATTGTAAGTCATCTTAGTAGTTGGAATTGAAGCACAGACCTTAGGAGTCGCTCAACTTCGGCTTGGAGGAACCGCCGCGGATTTGGTCTCTGCAAGTCATCACATATTAGGTTCATACGCGGACTTTTCCATTAATCTCAAAAGGAGATTTTCACTAAAGGCATCTCCAATCATGTTAGAAAAAATATTTAACACTTGCGTACAAAAACCGCTGGAGAGCGTCGCAGAATTTCCAACCAGATTGCGCCATGTCGCCCGTAGGCTACGCGAGTCATGGGGCGAGATTGATTCAGAAACAGCGAAGAATTCAAGGTAGACTTCTTGTGCAATTTTAATTGGGTGAAGGAAGAGATTGGTAGGTTTGTGTTGGTTCGTAATCCAACAAACTTGATTGAGACAGAAGGGTTCGCAAGAAACGGGATGGACAATAGTAGTTAATAATTTTAGGAAAGATAACAATTTTCTAGTGGAAACGAGAGCAGCCGTTACCATCATTGATAGTAAAAAATTTCCTTTTGGCATATTAAGGAATTCTGATTAAAATTCTCGGGTGCGAAGCGCGTCAGGTCATCCCTTGCCAATCATCGGACAGAGTTCGTGCAGTTTTTGATTGATCATAAATTATATCCCCATGACATCTTAGTAGTGGATTTGGGGGAAACGAACTATGACGGTCTTCTAGGCCTTGATTTTATGAATTCCAAAGAAACTGCGGGAGATGCCGCAACAGTAACTTTTAACGGAGTCATCCGCTAATGTGCATTTCAATGCAACAATTTCAGAGTGTAAAAATCATTCGCCTTGACTGGGATTCGAACCCAGATCCCTCAATATCCGGTCGAGTGCTGTTGTTCCCTTAAAAGCCCCGAAATTTCTGAGTTTAAGAGGACGCCTCTGTAGCTTAAGTGGCTAAAGCACTCCACCGGATATTGCGGGATCTGGGTTTGAATCCCAGTCAAGGCGAATGATTTTAACACTCTGAAATTGTTGCCTTGATTTTATGGTTTGTTACGGGAAAGGTATATCGTTCAATAAACGGAAAATAAGAATGGATGAGGGACACGAGACAGGCCTTAAATCTAATGGCGTAACATCGCAGATGGACGAGCCCATAGGCGCCCATGAAATTGGAGTTTCCGAAGAGGTCAAGGCGTTCCAAACCAAAGTGCTTTTCCGGCAGAGATAATGAAATGTAACTCGCGAATAAACGGCAGTATGGAGGGATTTTGTTTTCAAGTAACGACGGAGGAATTGACAGAAGGGAATAAGGATCACGGATCTCTAAATAAGGATTCACAGAAATTAGTAGAGGTGGCGAAGGCCGAAAGAGTCATAAAGAGGTTGCCACCCGCGTCGCAAGCAAGCTGCACCGCTAGGGACGAAGTTAATGGCGATGTCTTCGAGGTTTCCACCGACTCCCGGTTTGGGATAAAGAAGTCGGGTGATGATTGTGTTTTTTCGCCAGTAAGAGAGGATAGATTTGTTGTCCCCTTGTGCGATGGCAAAGTTCGCGAAACTCAGACCGGCGCTAGTAATGGGATTGGCCGATCGAGCAAAATTGTATCAGAGGAATCTATTAGAGTACCGCCGTTATCCGTTGTGTTGTCGAAGATAAAGAGTGAGATGGTTGAATGCAAAAAAGTGCGAGTCATTGGCAGCGAGAGAGATTTATTTATTCTGCCGAGCATTGCTTCGGTGTCACCTGAAGGCAATGTCCCCATATTACTTTGTAACATTCGTAGCAGCGAACAAAAGGTAAAAAGGGGCTATGTAGTTGAGGTGGCGCCATTCCGGGAGGAAGTTCAGGCACCCCTCACTAACTGGGTAGACGCTGAGGGCGAAAACTTCTGGCCAGATCCTTCCGCGCGTAGGGGCACGTGTCCACTCTCTAAACATCATTCTTTAGGGATGCCGAGACGAAGAGGCAGTTAATCCGCGTCCGAGAGTTAGGCCCTGATCGCGTGAAGAGGGTGGGACCGGCGCAATAAGAACGCACTGCGTCAATCGCTCGAATCAGTGAGAGTGCCCGGCTTGGATAGTATGTCACCCCATCCCTTTTCGAGGCACTACCCTCTCGGCGGTAGATGGAGTTGAAATCTCCGCCCAATATGGCCCTCCCCAAGAAAGAATACTGGTAGGGGAGAAGGAGTTCATTAAAATATGTTTCGCGCTCTGCCCTCGCGCGCTCACCGGATGGAGCGTAAAGGTTCGTGATATGGATACCATTCACGATAGCGAACGTTTTTCGGCCTGAAGCGTGGCGGCGAACACGAGAGAACGGAATGCCATTTCGGACTAGGGTGGTGGTGCCAGAATGACTTTCGGCGAAATTGCCGAAAGCCTGAAAGATGTTTGTATCCCAGAGTATGTCCTCTCTTACCTTTTGAAGAAGGATTACATCATCCCTGAGATCGCGGAGAAAACGTTGGACTGCACTTTTTAAAGCGCTATAAACACCAGCAATATTAAGCGAAATAATATTAATTGGTGGAATGAGAGGACAGCTATGGGCACCGGACATCATGTACCAGAGTCATGGTCTTGGCTTACGTCGCTTCGGTCGCCGCTCGAGCCCAAGCGACAAGAGCTTCGCCGCTTCCCGGGACGCTTCGTCCGACGGGCCGCCGATCGAGGCCTCGAGTTGTCACTGCATACCTCCCCCTCGACCTCGTCCGAAGAAGAAGACCCAGCCGTGGTCTCTACGAAGAGCGATTTACTCGGCAGCGTTCAACGGGGGGCCTTTTTTTAGGCAGCACAGCTGGTAACGAGCCCAACCCAGGAGGTGGCCTCGTGGGGGGCCGGGAGCGGACTGGAGGTCATCTGCCGAAGGGGCTCCGTCGGAAGAAACCGGAGGAGATCGATCGAATTGGTCCACCTCTAAGAGGACCCCTGGTAAAATTGTGGACACCTTGGCTATCCTCCACCATGGCCTTCTTGGTTGCAATGGGCGCAGGTGCGGCGCTGACCCTCGTAGATTGAATGATGGCCCGGTTGCCGCCAATGTGGAGGTACGACGGGATATTTCTTTCCACCGTCATCCGCACCACTGTCGTACCTGTCAGCACGCGCGCCATTTTGTCGCCCTCCCACCTGTTCTCCCACGAGCGATGGATTTTTCCAAAACGTTGAAGCTCACTTGTTATATCTTCCAATGGGGTCTCCACGGGAAGACGAAGAACCCAGACATTACAAAGGCTACCGAAAGTCTCGTCAATGGTAATCGTCGTCCTTGGATCTTTAGGGATGGAAACGGTAGCTTTTGTGGGATAAAATATAGAATCCTCTTCATAGTAGCTTCAGTTGCCAACTTCAAAAATACCAAATGGCGGTTATATCCAAATTAGATCGCCATTATCTCTTCCGGTGTGAGGCCCAGTGGTTCTAGTGAAAGGAGGTGGACCTCCAACGGAGCAGGGGCATTCGCCTTATCGTCAATTTGCAAGGCGAGCGTGTCCACATGATGTACGACCATTTTGAAACAAATCAAATTGAGCACGCCAGCGCGAAAACATGGAGAGCGCACCGAAAGCACTCCAAGAAAGAAATAAACACTCTTGCGCACTCCCTCCCCGCTACACGCGACCGTTGGTAGCAAATAAAAATGAGCCTAAGCTCTACACCAAAAGTCAAGGCCAGTCTTGATCCAGTAAACAGAACGAAAGCACGGCCTTCCCGGCAGCAGAAGTCGAGAGTCAAACCGCACGCTTCTTGATGAACTAGGCGGTCAACCGCCGCTCGACACAAAACACGATCGGAACCTCGACTTCCGAGAGAGTCCGGCAGCGCCGCTCTCCGAATCCCGGCGGCCGAAGCCTCGGACCCCGGCGAAATTGAGACACTCGGTGAACACAGGCAGGACATGCCTGTGCTCTGCTATCGAGGCCTCCTCTTCAACTCAGAAATTTTGAGGGTTTTAAAGGAACAAGATGTTGTGACGAAATACCGTACATACAATGCCACAGGTATTCGTAGTCGTGTGCGGGATGCGCCACTCGGTTAAAGAGCCAACTTTTAAACACTTATCTGTTTACACCTTGACAAATTCCAAATAAACTGCGGGAGATGCCGGATGTGTCCGTTAAAAGTTACTGTTGCGGCATCTCCCGCAGTTTCTTTGTCTCGTTTCGACTTTCAAATCATAGCGTAAAAGCAGTGAGGCGACATATTTTGTCGTCGCGTTCATAGTTTTTTTTGATATTTTGATCTTTCTCATCTTTGGAATTGATTTCAATCGCCTGGCTCTAACCTTCTGCATACTTACGGTAGATATAGTCAAAAGAATTTATGATTCAATGCATTCATTGGTCGTAACTATCAATTATTTACCGCATGAATGGAGACTAATTTTTTTTGCAAAATATAATTGAAATGGGTTCTTAACCCCTTAACATTTTAATTTTATAAATAAATATTCACATAACTTAAGACTGCTATTTTTTCATATTTATAATCACAGGTATGTGAAGCTATCTCTAAAATGACGATAAGTACAGATGAAATGGAAATTATAAAATAGAAAGGACCGATATATTATTCAACTAATAAAATATTCCTGTTGGAAATATATATATATATATTTATATAACCCTCCCCGGACTACAATCTTCACGTGGTGGAATGGCTCGTGCGTTCCGATGACCCCTAGAGCTGTGCTGGCGGGAGTAATAATAATTGCTCCTGGTAGGGTAACCAATGCCAGATAGGTCAAAGGTTTGGAGCCAGACGAAAGGTAGTCCACGCAGCGTCTGTTCCTCAGTGAGGCGGCTGCAATGGCGTCGGACCCAAGTGGGGCGGCCAAGAAATCATGGTGTCACGTTAAAAAAACGATTGAGGAACGCAACGGGAAACTACCTCAATTACCATTCCAAAGATTTACATTATGGACTATACAAAGATTTTGAGTCCTGGCAACTATGGGGCTCGGCCCAATCGGCCGTGTGTCGTAGCCGGCAGCGGGGGAGGCAAGGCTACCGCGGTCGTCATCCCACGAAACCCTTGCAAGAGAAAACCGGCAGCAGCAGGACAGAAAACGCAACAGAAGGAGACCAAATTAATTAGAATAGGAACGTGGAATGTTAGGACAATGATGAGAACAGGGAAACTGGTGAATGATAAGCGACAGATGGAAAGGGGAAATATCGATATTTTAGGTCTATGCGAGGTGTGATGGAAAGATAGCGGGAATAATTGGAGTGATAAGTATAGAATAATATACAGCGGCGGGGACGAGAGCCAACGAGGGGTTGCTATAGTATTAAATGAAGAGGTAGGGAGAAGCGTAGTCAACATAGAGCAGGTAACGGATAGAATACTACTAGTAGAGATAAAAATAGAGCCGACGAACTTGGTCATTATTCAGGTACACATGCAACCGAGCAACCAGAAGGCAGAGGAGGTCGATAGGATATACGATCAGTTAGAGGACATAATCGCGTTTGAACCTGCAGGGAAACATTTGATAGTGATGGCGGATTGGAATGCGACGGTAGGCTAAGGAAGACATGTTGATGAGGTCAGGGACTACGGTTTAGGCACAAGGAATGACCGCTGGGAGAAAGCAGTTAAATTCTGCTGGAGACGGGCTAGTCATCACCAACACTTGGTTTAGACACCACAAAAGATGCAGGTATACATGGAAAATGCCAGGTGACTCAGAGAGGTATCAGCTAGATTATATCCTGGTTAGACACAGGTTTAGCAACAGTGTGATAAATTCTCACAGCTTCCCGGGAGCGGATGCGGACTTAGACCACAATTTAGTTATTATGAACTGTAGCGTCCGTTTCGAAAAGATACGGCAGGGGCGGCAAGTTGGAAAATGGAATGTAGAAGCATTAAATGGTTTGAAAATGAAGGAATTCAAACAGGTGGTAGAGGAAATCATGGCGGATGGTGAAGAGCTACGTACTATCAAGGAAAAATGGGAATGTATCAAGAAAGGGTTGTCTAAAGATCCAAAAGACACTATTGGAATCGTTAACGCTAAAAGGACCACGAAACCATGGATCACGGATGAGATGATTACAAAGATGGATGACCGGCGAAAATAGAAGAATGTAAATACAGAATTAGGCAAAATGAAGTACAAAGAATTAAACAATAAATTGAGGCGGGCAACAAATAAAGCAAAAGAAGCATGGTGGAAGACAGTGCGAGGATATGGAAAGTCTGCAGAGGAAGGGTGAAATCGGTGCGCTGTACAGCAAAGTTAACTCTTTATCGGGAAGTAAGAAAGGGAGATCAACGATCGCAGTTAGAGATAAGGTGGGTAAGGTAATATTGGATGCAGGGAAGATCCAAGAGAGATGGAAGGAATAATAAAGAACTTAGACCAACAAGGTTAGACATAGAAGAGGAACATGACGTAGAGGAAGATGGCTTAGGTCCAGGCATACTAGACAATGAGATAGAAAGGGCATTAAGGGAGATGAAACTAAATAAGGCTGTGGGGATGGATAACATTTCCGCCGAACTTTTAAAAGGCTTAGGAAAATGTGGGAGGAAGAGGCTATATGGGCTGATCCATAGTATTTATGAGGAGGGAATCTGGCCGGAAGACATTGTGAGATCATTTTTAATTCCAATTCCAAAGAGGTTAGGGGAACATCATGTGAGGACTACAGGATGATAGGTTTGATATCCCATGCAGCTAAAGTTGTTCTCAGGATCATAAACAAAAGGATAGAGAATGGGGCATATGATTACTTAGGGGAGGATCAGTTTGGGTTTAGGAAGGGGAAAGATACGCGTGATGCCATTGCAGTAATGAAATTATTAATCGTGAGGAATATAGAACACAACCAGGATGTATTTGCCTGTTTTGTAGCTTTCAAAAAAGCATTTGATAGAGTGAATTGGGAAAAACTAATGAGTATATTGCAGGAAATAGGAAGAGATTGGCGGGACAGGAGGCTAATCCGCAACCTGCATATGTCTCAGACTGCTCTGGTGCGAGCGGGGAATGGGGAGTCCGGCTGGGCAGGGTTAGGAAGAGGTGTAAGGCAGGGCTGCCCATTATCACCATTACTGTTCAACCAATATGCCGAGGAAATGATGAAAGAGGCATGGGAAGAACTGGATGTAGGAATGAAGGTGGGTGGGGAATTAGTAAAATCAGTTAGGTTTGCTGATGACTAAGCTTTAGTTTGTCAGTTAGCCAAGGGCTTGCAAGCATTGCTTAGTGAATTGGAAATTCAGTGCGACAGAATGGGATGAGAATCAATATTAATAAAACAAAGGTTAAGCGATTGTCTAGAAAGAGAAATGCTAAGCTAAACATTAAAATAGGAGGGCAAAAACCAGAGCAGATAGAAAGTTTACATACCACGGTGGTATTTTGGACCAACACATTCAAAGTAGTAGGGACGTAAGAAGAAGAATTGCGCTAGGCAAAGAGGCTTTCACAAGGAGAGGCGAGTTGATGACAGGGACGTTGAGTAAGGATGTTAAAAAAAGACTCGTAAAAACACTGATATGGAGCATAGCTATGTACGGTGCGAAAATGTGGTCATTGAAGCAGGAGGATAGACGTAGACTGGAGGCTTTTGAAATGTGGGTGTGGAGAAGAATGGGGAAGGTGAAATGGACAGAGAAGAAAACAAACAAGGAAGTACTTGGTATGGTGGGCGTGAAGGGGCTTGTTTGGAGCAATCCTACAGAGGCAGGAAAAAAGGGTGAAGGGGGTATTGACCGGCAGTGGGATATTGAAGACTGTGATAGAGGGGAGAATTTAAGACAAACGAGGAAATTGAAGGAGCAGGATAGGGAAGTTGGACGGGATGAAGGGAGGCCTAGAGCAGTCAGAGATGAAGAGGGACTTGATGGAGTAGGATGCTGGACTTTGTGTTTTTTTACGAGACACAAAATGTTTTATTTAGTAGCTTTGTCCATCCAAAAACCTAACTTAACCTAACTTAACGGGTATATTACCTAATAATAATAACATATGTATAGATATATATATATATGTGTATATATATGTATATATATATGAATATATATATATATATATATATATATATATATATATATATATATATATATATGTATATATATATATATATATATATAGATATATATATATATATATATATATATATACATATATATATATATATATATATATATATATATATATATATATATATATATATATATATATATATATATATATATATATATATATATATATATATATATATATATATATATATATATATATATATATATATATATATATATATATATATATATATATATATATATATATATATATATATATACATAAATATATAATTACAAAATAACACGGATGTAGATTTTTAAACCATAGGGACACAAAGAAAGGACACTCACTATATAATTTCAATTCAACGATAAAATATATTTACAAATAAAAGGCACTGCAATGGGAACACGTATAGCTCTTACATACGCCAATCTTTTTATGGGTAAACTAGTACATGACTTTCTGCAATAACAAACCTTCAAACCACTCTTCTGGGCCCACTATATCAATGATATTTTCCTCCTTTGGTTCCTCAGACGCAAAAATTTATCTCCTTTTATTTCATCTCTCAAATTCTCATCAGTATCATTCACTTCTTCCATACCCAACTTGAATATCACTTTCCTCTATATCAACATTCACCTCCAAAACAATACCTTTTATACCTCAGTCCACGTTAAACCAACTAGTAAGAACAATAGCTTGATTTCGACAGCTGCCATCTACCTCATACAAAGTGCTCCATCCCATTCTCTCTCAGTCCGTGGCTTCCGTCTCTGCAACAACATCCCCTCCCATCAGAAGTACTTGTATCAGCTACATGACTCTCTGAGAAAATGTAGGTACCATGAATGCTACTGAGCAGTAAAATCCTAACCCTCAACCAAACACACTCCCTTCATCAAACCACACTGCCAAAAAGCCCTAATATTATCACCACTTTCTTCCCCGGAACACACAAAATTAAACATTTAATCCGTGAACTCTTCATAATTATTAATGACAATCAGTCAACATCAATTTTATTCTAACCTTGTCCCTCTGTTTTGTTTAAATGCCCATCAAACTTGCGAGACATTTTCAGGGTTTAAGAAGGGGAGAGGTTTGCGTGATGCCATTGCAGTAATGAGATTATTAATCGAGAGGAATATAGAACACAACCAGGATGTATTTGCCTGTTTTTTAGCTTTCGAAAAAGCATTTGATAGAGTGAATTGTGAAAAACTAATGAGTATATTGCAGGAAATAGGAATAGATTGGCGGGAAAGGAGACTAATCCGCAACCTGTATATGTCTCAGACTGCTCAGTTGCGAGTGGGAAATGAAGAGTCCTGATGGGTAGTGTTAGGAAGAGGTGTAAGGCAGGGTTGCCCACTATCACCATTGCTGTTCAACCTATAATAATAATAATAATAATAATACTTTATTCATTTTAAAAATGGTACAACCATATTAAATGTCGTCAATATAAGTATTATTTAACATATAAACATACTTTCTTAAATGTGATGAAAATTGTCACAAAAGAATTCATCCAATGAGTATAGTTGGTGAGCAAGTAACCAGGTATATACCCTATTCTTGAAACTCTGGATAGCATCTGATTTCAACTGAGTAGGCAGATAGTTATACAGTGGTATGTTCATATTATGAAATGTGTTGTATGTTAATGACAATCTACAATAAGTAGTATTTAGATTCAATTTACCTCTTGTGGAATAGTTATGGAGGTTGGATCTTAATTGGTAAGTTTCTAGATTAACTTTCACTTGAGTCAGAGCCTTAAAGATATACAAACGAAATACAGTCATGATTCTATACCTAATAAAAAAAGGTTTGCAGGAATCACGTGGTGGTATATTAGCAAGAGAGCGAATAGCTCTCTTTTGCAATAGCAAAATTTGTTTAACATGAGGGGAATGACCCCATAACTCAACACCATAATTCAAATGACATTGAAAGAAGGCATGGTAAAGTGATAAACGATACTCATTTGAAATGATAAAGTTGAGCTTTCTTAACATATAAACAGCTTTACTAAGTTTATTACAGGTCTGACTGATGTGAGTCTCCCAAATAAGTTTTGTATCAATATAAATTCCTAGTATTTTAGCAGTTTCAATATCAGTTGTTTTTGATTTAAGACTGCACACAATATGCTGAGTTTTGTTAGTATTTAATTGTAAATGATTAACATCAAACCATTCCTTAGCCTGTTTTTGGGTAGCGCTAGATCGTAACTTTGCATCTTCTGGATGTTGACACTTTTACACAAAAGTAGTGTCATCAGCATATAAAACAGATCTAGGTTTCATATTACAGGGCAAATCATTAATCATGATAATGAAAAGTACTGGGCCAAGCACAGAGTTCTGTGGTACACCACATTTTACTTTAAGAGCTGCAGACTGACAGCCATCAAGTTCAACCAATTGGTGGCGATCATCCAAATATGACTTCATTAGTTTCAGTGCAACTCCCTTAATACCATAATATTCTAGCTTTCTTAGTAATATTGAATGATTAACACAGTCGAAGGCCTTACTAAGATCACATAGTGTCACTGAGACTGATTCCTTTTCTTCAAATGCATTAATGACATAATTAACTATGGACTCTACTGCCAAAATTGTAGATTTCCCAGATCGAAAGCCATACTGGGATTTGGAAAACAGATTATTTAACTCAAAAAAATTACATATTTGATCTTTCATAATAACATCAAAAATTTTACCAAAAACGGGGACCTTGGAAATGGGGCGGTAGTTAGCTAAATCATCTTTATCACCTTTCTTATAACAGGTACTGTTTTGGAAAATTTTAGAGCTGTTGAAAAATCTCCTGTCTCAAAACATAAATTGACTAACATTGCTAATGGTTCCGCAATGAGCACAATAATGTCCTTTATTAGGGAGTTTGAAAGACCATAAATATCCTTACTGTTGGATTTTTTAAATTTTTTAACAGTCGATATAATATCAAGTGTAGTAACAAAATTCCATTTAAAATTTAAATTATTCGGAGGAAGATTTTACAGCATATTACCATTATTGGCAGCATCAACTTTTCGAGAGAACAAATTGTCTTCAACAGCTTTTAAGAAAAAATTATTTACAGCATCTGGGGTGAAAGGAAGATTTTCTTTTCCATTACCATGACCAACTTCTTGATTGATTATACTCCATGCTGCCTTTTGTTTATTTTTTGCATTCAATATAAAATCCTTGTAAGCATTATTTTTTGCACACCTAACTAAATTATAATAATCTCTTTTGTATTTCAAGTAAGCCTCTTTGTCATGCTGGCTTCCACTGGTTTTGGAAGAGTGGTAGTAACTAAGTAAATCATTTCTCACAGAAGCAATGATCAAATTCAGGTCCTTCAATATGATCGCAGATATTTCAAAGTGCAATCAATTCCAGACAGAATTTTTCCAAGTCAATTACCTTGAAGGGCATACCTTTCAGGAAATAAATACAGGTACCACCGTTTTTTTGCTACAGATCGGCAGTAGAATGATGACCAGCCAAAATCACTAATGTTATACACATCAAATTCATTTTTTGCAATCCAGTGCTCATTGAGACATAGCACATTGTAGCCACCATGTTTGACTATTGCCTCTATCTCCGTTATCTTATTACGTAGACATCTCACATTTTGGCAAAATAAATTAATACTATCTAGTCAAAAGGACTTTGGTTTTGATATTCCCATTTGGAGGCGGGTAACACGTTTCTCTAAGGAACACTTTTCCGTAGTGTTATCGGTGTGGCCCCTTGTTGCTGAGGTGGATACCGGCGCATCACTAGTTTTCAACTCGGAGTTCGGATTCACCACCGCAGCTGACCCTTCAGCAATATTCTCTGTCTCTTCATGAGTAGGGGTCAGTTTCTGCGGTTTTGGGGGGAAAAATTTCCCAACTTTCACTTCTACTGGCCAAATAACTTCTTTAAGAAGTTGATCCTTAAGGCTAATTGGCGCACAGAGTTTAAAAGAATTATAAACTTCACCAACTCTCAAACTTTCACATTTGAAGTCATTCCCAGGAAATATTCCGGACAGATGCTTCACAATGTCATCAGGCGTTGCATTGGACTGGACACGACCAACATAGAAGAAAGTCTTGCGAGGAACTCCCACAAAATTGCACGTAACAGCAGGCTGCTTACAACTCCCAAAAAATGTATTTCGTTTGCGTTTGTTTTTCTTGTAATTCACCTTTTGAAAACCTTCCTCGTCAGTAACGATGGATTCGAAACTCATGGTGTTAAATTTGGCGTTCACATTTTTGGGGCACAAATCGGAGTTGTCACTATTGAGGCCTAATTGTACGTTGACTTCAGGTTTCAATTCCGTAGACAACGTTACAGCTTCCTTTGCAATTGGCTGTAAGGTAGTACATGCCGTGGATCCGGTAGATTGGAGAGTTGGTAACTCCATTTTCAAATTTTCAATGTCGGCCGCAATATTGTAAATATTGGGCTTATTTACACGGCATAAAAAACAGTTCCAGTAAATGTCATGGCAGTCCGAGAGAGCTTTTAATGTTATATCACTTAAGCCGGAGCATTTATGGTGACATACACCTGAGAAAATATTGCAACTAATGACCATATCACGTACTTCGACTCGTGTTTTACAAGAGCCACATCGTTGTACGGCCAAAGTTGACGCCATCTTGAACAACAATGCAGAGGAAATGATGAAAGAGGCATGGGAAGAACTGGAGGTAGGAATGAAAGTGGGCGGGGAATTTGTAAAATTAATTAGGTTTACTGATGACCAAGCTTTAGTTTGTCAGTCAGCCAAGGGGTTGTAAGGATTGCTGAGTGAATTGGAAATTCAGGGCGACAGGTATAGGATGAGATTCAATATTAAAAAAACAAAGGTTAAGTGATTGTCTAGAAAGAAAAATGCTAAGCTAAACATTAAAATAGAAGGGAAAAAACCAGAGCAGATAGAATAGAATAAAGTATGCTCTATGGATACTATATTTTGTTTATTAGGTATAAAGATCAAATACTGGAAAGGAAAATCAAATTATTGGACATGTGCGGAGACGTACAAACGTTTGACTTTCCTTTCTCCACAAATATATAATGGCAATTGAAGATGTTTTTCTTTCTTGCAAGCAAGAAAGTCATTTCATGATGTATCCGGGCTTCGTGTTGGTAATATAATAAATAAATGAATGAATAAATTTACCATACATGGGAAGGAGTGTAAAAAATACATAAAATATGTAATTATATTTAAGAATGCGAACCATTGCCTATTAGTGTACACGCCTGGGCTATCTTTCCAGTAATGCAAGTTAATATCTTGTAGTTTCATTGTGGTTCTTTTCTTCTTAGTTCCCAAATTTCGGCGTGCTTTGATGGCACTTAAGGTGATGACGAATCAATGTTGCTGACGACCCATCATCAGCAACATCGATGCACCAACCCACAAGCTACCGCAATTTGTTGCGCATGCTCTTCAACTCTTCGCCAGAAAAACTGACTTTTTTGCTAAAACTTCCATGAATTTCATTCACATTATTCGGAATGCTGAAGTCCAAATAGTCAACATGCTGGTGACCTTTGATGTAATCTCCTTGTTCACAAATACGCCCATTGATGGCTCCATGCTACTCATCAAAAACCTCACCTCACAGGGATTAGCTAAGGATTAACCTGGACCTCGCAAATTCTGCCTCAGGAACTCATACTTCCTTTAAAATGATAAGCACATTGAACATGATGAAAGTGCAGCCATGGGATCACCCCTCTCTTCCGTACTAACCAACATTTTCATTGAGATCTCTCAGCGGAAGGAAATGGTCTTACCCAAATAATTCATCCCTTGGTAATAGTTGGGGTTTTTGGATGCATCAACCACTGTGGTTGTTTTTGCACCACTTTTTAAAACATTTAAAACCTCAATCCAATTTTGATAAATACGTCAATGGATAAAAAACATATAAATAGTTTAAAACAAAATTATTTAAAAAAAAAGACACGGAAACTCAAGTTGTCCGTTCAGGTCAGTTTCCTTTAAAAACTTGGAAACCTTACCTAAAAAGTTGGGGTCCTCTCCTAAACTATTGCTTAAATTATCTCATATTTTAAAAAAGGTATCTGGCCTTTTATAATTTATTTCTGAGTCACAATCAGGTGCAAGTTACAAACATTGCAGCAAGGTTGCACTTTTGTCTCCATGAAGAGTGCGTGAGGGCTAAGTGCCCTATTCTCAGGCGCGTGATCCTGACCTCTTCCGTCTGAATGTTCCAGATGGAAGAGGGCCCTGTCAAAACAACCAAATTTATGGCCTTAACTTCCTCGTTTTGCAAGAATCACCAAGCTTCCTTCCACTGGTTCAGAACCAAATTCAGCAAGGCAGCCCCGACATCCAGCACAGGAAGCAAAGCTGAGTCTGTTTTGAGATTGACCAGGGCTTCCTTTGCTGCTTTGCCAGCCTTTTCAATGCCTGGTATTCCCACATGACCAGCAGTCCATGTAGAGGATACCTACTTCCCCTTTATCTGAAGGGACCACAGGGTATAATAGATCTCCTGAACCATCAGGTGCATTGATGACAAGACTGATATGGATTATAGGGAAATCAAAGAGTGCGAACAGATGAGAGAAGAGCCATTACATTCTCTTATGTCTTTTAGGGCCCTCTTGATAGCTGACAGCTTGGCTGTGAACTCCTCAATCATTTCTTAACTCTCCCCTAACCTCCGATCAACACCTTCCGCCAACCTCTGGACAACAGTCTCCCTCAATCAATGACCAATCATCAACCGCAAATATAAGAACTGCTCTATTGAGCATAATTACGAAACTTCTCTCTCCTACTGACAATAAAACCCTTATTAGCATCATAACCAATGACCTAATACCAGCCCTTCTTCAACTTGTAAATGGTGCCTAATTCACAAATAAACAACCATTTCCTTAAAGTTTTACAATGGAACATAAATGGCATAAAATACAAAAAACAAAAGCTGGAAAAACCACTACTACACAAAGGCGAGCCCTTCAAAAGCTCCTATTTACCAAAAATATCGCAATTCACTCACCGCCATTCCCTACCCACTTCCATCATCACTCCCACTCCTCCGATATCCTGGATGTAGTTCTATTATACGCAGATATCGCATTCCAAATCCTTAACCTAGATAACTCAGCCTCGGACCACTGCCCCATATTTTACTGCGTTCCTACCCTTCTTCATACAACTAGAAGAGTTAACTGGAAACTATTTAAAGAAAACTGCTTAGCCATTAACCTTGTCCCATCTCCTGCTAGCACTCCAGACAGCATAGAGAAAGCGGCTCAAGATTTTACAAGCACCTTAACCAAAATCATTCATCGCTCTTGCTACCCTCCTTCTCCGGCCTCCATCGCTGGTGCCACACTACCCCCGGATATTTTGCGCCTAATTTAACTTAGAAACAAGGCCAGAGCCCTCTGGCAACGCACTAATCTCCGCCAAGATAAAATCGGCTTCTGTGCACTTTGAAACCTTGTAACATCCAAAACTAGAACACATTGGGAAAAAACTTGGCAAGAAAAGATAAGTTCACTCTCACATAACCACAATTCGGTATGGACCCAAGCCCACTGTCTGCAAAGGAAAAAGGTACCCACCCCGCCAATACCACATAATGGGAGAGCACTATACGATGACAGCAACAAAGCAAATACCTCTGCCGACTCCTTCGAATGCATTTTTAAAAAAATAATACATCCTTTTTGGATTCAGAAGCGTTGATCAGTGTCTATGGCCTTTCACTTGGCCCTTTCCACATATTCCTGGAAATTACTCCTCAAGGACTTTACTCCATTATGTCCCACTCCAAAACAAAGTCATCACCGCGACCCGATCAAATCTCTTATCTTCACCTGAAAAACCTTCCTAAATCTTTTATCAAATACCTACTCTCTATCCTCAACGCCTGTCTTTCCCAATCGTACTTCCCAAAGGCATTGAAAACGGCTAAGATAATACTCCTTCCAAAACCTAATAAAAATCCTTCTTATATCCCTAACTATAGACCCAGTGGCCTGCTCCCCTGCATGGGCAAACTTCTAGAAATATGCATATTAAACAGGCTACAAGAAGAAATCTCGGCCCTAGACTTGATCAGACCTGAGCAAACTGGCTTCCGCCTTTGCAATTCCATGACTCAGCAAATAACAAGATTGGTTGAACTGATCACTTTCGGCTTCCACATCCACAAGCACACCCAAGTAGTCTTCCTTGATTTCCAAAGAGCTTTTGACAAGTTCTGGCGAACTGGTTTAATACATAAACTGCTTAAAACCAACATATCAGTATACCTAAATAAGACCATCCCCTCCTTTCTTTAAACCCCCGCACATTCTTTTTAGCCCTTAACAATGCCAAACCAACTACCCAGTCCATATCCGCAGGCTTTCTCCAAGGATCAATTTTGTCACCCATCCTATTCAACCTCTACATTTACGACCTCCCCTCCGACCCAAAAGCTACCTCCATGCGGATGACTCAGCTAGAGCGTCAATTTCCTTTGACCCGAATCATGCCGCAAAAAATGTCCAAGAACACCTTAAGAGCATAGCAGAGTGGATGACCGATTGGAAACTAACCATTAACACCACAAAATGCGTAAACGTAAACTACGCCAGAAAATGGAAGAATGGAATTCGTAAAATTAATTAGGTTTGTGGATGACCAAGCTTTAGTTTGTCAGTCAGCCAAAGGGTTGTAAGGATTGCTGAGTGAATTGGAAATTCAGGGCGACAGGTATGGGATGAGAATCAATATTAATAAAACAAAGGTTATGCAATTTTCTAGAAAGAAAAAAGCAAAGCTAAACATAAAAATAGGAGGGCAAAAACTAATGCAGATAGAACAGTTCACGTATCTCTGAAGCATTTGGACCAATACGGTCATAGTAGTAGGGACGTATGGAGAAGAATTACGCTAGGCACAGATGCTTTCATAAGGAGGAGGGAGTTGACGAATGGGACGTTGAGTAAGGATATTAAAAAAAGACTCGTGAAACTTTTGATATGGTGCATAGTTATACACAGAAATGTGGTCATTGAAGCAGGAGGATAGTTTTGGACTGGAGGCTTTTGACATGTGGGTGTTGAGAAAATGGAGAAGGTGAAATGGACCGAGAAGAAAACCAATGAGAAAGTACTTGGTATGGTGGGTGAAGAGAGGGGTTGGTTTGGAGAAATCCTATTGAGGCAGTAAAAATGGATGAAGGGCATATTGACCGACAGGATACTGTTCAAGATGGTAATAGAGGGGAGATTGTGAGGCAAGCAAGAAAAGGGAATGAACAGGATAAGGATGTTTCATTTAAGGATTTAAATTCCTTCTAGATTATTATTATTAGGAGTTAATTTCATTATTTCCTTGAAAATTGTATCTTAGCACAAAAGTCTGATTTACCTAATTTCTCTTAAATTTTTAGTAGTTCTAGGATTAATTTGTCCATAAAAACATTGCCTCATTCGGCTTCCAATAATAATTTCAATGCCCATGTTTTCATGAAGAATTTCCAGTCTTTGAGCTATTTTTGGTATCATCATAATTACTGATTTGCCCTGTAAAATTAAACCTACATATGTTTTATATCCTTATCATGCTTTGTGTGTGCAAAAATATAAAAATCTAGAAGATGCAAAGGTACGATTCAGAGCCACTCAAAGACAGGCTAAGCAGGCAGGTTTCATATTAATCATTTACGTTTAAATTCTAACAAAACTCAGCATATTGTATGCAGTTATAGTATATAAAAATGTACTGATGTTGAAAATTCTAAAATACTAGGAATTAATATAGTTAGGAAACTAAACAGGGAGACTCACATCAGTCAGATCTGTAATGAACTGATTAAAGCTCAACTTTCCCATTTCAAATGAGTATTGTTTAACACTTGACCGCGTCTTCTTTCCATGTCATTTGAATTACAGTGATGAGTTATGGGGTCATTTCCCAAAACATGTCATACGAATCTTGCTACTACCCAAGAGAGATTTTTCCTCCCTTGCTAATACACCACAACGTGATTTCTGCAGACCATTTTTAATTAGCTGTGGAGTCATGATTGTACACCATGAGGGGTAGAGCAAATCTAAATAATACTATTTATTGTGGAATTTCATCAACTTACAGCGCATTTCATATTGTGGACATTCAAATGTAAAACTGTATGTTTTTTTACACTGTTTTTGTGACACAGATTGTTTATTGAGAGATGAGTAAGGTGGAAATGAAATCCTTTGAGTTTGTTGCATTCATCAAAATAAATCCAAGAACGCCACATTAAAACTGCTAATTCTTCAAGGAAATTTGACAGAAGTCATGATGGCTGCCATTTTATTATGTTTGCACAATTTGGTTTACTAAATTCTCCATAATCAAAGGACAATTGATGCATGATCCTTAATCATACATAATGAGAATTTAACAGTTTAAATGAGCGTGCCATTATATTGGTGATGTTAAACATTTTTATATTATTGCACACAAACACTCAAATTCAAGGAGACTTCTCATTGTCTTACATTGCTCCAATATTTAAATAAATTTTGTTTCCATTGATTCTGAATTTGTATAAAAATAAAGCCCGTCTAAATGCATAGTGTACTCAATTAAACTGCATATAATCAACCATTATCGGTTTGCTGTGAAAGTGAGTACATTAAATGCATTTGAAATATAAAGGTCACACTTGTATCCTTAAATAATGGCATTTTTAAGAATAAAAGCAATGCCAATCGAACAGAATGTAGAAGAAGAAATGAATTCGATCCCAATCACCATAATTAAAAAGGAGTATTTCACAACAGCAAGGGATTTGTGGCGTTAATAGGTGTATTTGGGAATTGATTCAGCATATTAAATAAAATAATACCTCACTACAGAAAACAATAAAAATCTAATTTTACGTTAACTACTTAAATATCGAATCTTCCTATTTATAACCGTTGTATTTTAACTATCCATTTTGAATGATTTGGACTCAATGTATCGTTTGATCATTGCGCATGTGAAATAATACTATTTTCTAAACATTATTGACGATGTTTATAGCTGTCGTTTGACACTTGACTCCCGTTCAATTCTACCAAAAACATACGATCTTAACTACTTCAAAAAGGAACATTTACAAATATATTTTCTACAGAGATTGATACTGCAGTCAATTCAAGCAGAGCCCAAAGCAATTAAAACATGACTATCTCAGCAGCAAGTATTATTGTTGTGTATGTAATTAGGTGTTCTCCAAATTTAAAAGGCATATATCTCACAAATGATCTCACCCGTCCATTCTTTCCAAAATACATTCACTAAGATTTGCAACCTGAAGCAGTATATCCTTGTTTACGCAAATGAGAAGCCATACCGTTAAGAATCTGCTCCATGTCATTCAGTTGGAAAGGAAAGCCTATGGTCTGTGAGTGTGTAAAGAATATTGTTTCTGAAGTACGCAATAATGTTTGTTTTGATTCGATCATATGGTGACGCTGTAGCCGTGGCAACAGTAACAAACAAGTGAAGAATGAAAAGTTTCGAATTAGATTGAGAATAAGATTTAATTTTAAAGAGAAATAAAGTATGCTCTATGGATACTATATTTTCGTTTATTAGGTATAAAGATCAAATACTGAAAAGGAAAATCAAATTATTGGACATGTGCGGAGACATACAAACGTTTGACTTTCCTTTCTCCACAAATATATAATGGCAATTGAAGATGTTTTTCTTTCTTGCAAGCAAGAAAGTCATTTCATGATGTATCCGGGCTTCGTGTTGGTAATATAATAAATAAATGAATGAATAAATTTACCATACATGGGAAGGAGTGTAAAAAATACATAAAATATGTAATTATATTTAAGAATGCAAACCATTGCCTATTAGTGTACACGCCTGGGCTATCTTTCCAGTAATGCAAGTTAATATCTTGTAGTTTCATTGTGGTTCTTTTTCTTCTTAGTTTCCAAATTTCGGCGTGCTTTGATGGCACTTAAGGTGATGACGCATCGATGTTGCTGACGACCCATCGTCAGCAACATCGATGCACCAACCCACAAGCTACCGCAATTTGTTGCGCATGCTCTTCAACTCTTCGCCAGAAAAACTGACTTTTTTGCTAAAACTTCCATGGATTTCATTCACATTATTCGGAATGCTGAAGTCCAAATAGTCAACATGCTGGTGGCCTTTGATGTAATCTCCTTGTTCACAAATACGCCCATTGATGGCTCCATGCTACTCATCAAAAACCTCACCTCACAGGGATTAGCTAAGGATTAACCTGGACCTCGAAAATTCTGCCTCAGGAACTTATACTTCCTTTAAAATGATAAGCAAATTGAACATCATGAAAGTGCAGCCATGGGATCACCCCTCTCTTCCGTACCTACCAACATTTTCATTGAGATCTCTCAGCTGAAGGAAATGGTCTTACCCAAAGAAACCAACCCGTATTGATAGTTGGGGTTTTTGGATGCATCAACCACTGTGGTTGTTTTTGCACCACTTTTTAAAACATTTAAAACCTCAATCCAATTTTGATAAATAAGTCAATGGATAAAAAACATATAAATAGTTAAAAACAAAATTATTTAAAAAAAAATAAACGGAAACTCAAGTTGTCCGTTCAGGTCAGTTTCCTTTAAAAACTCGGAAACCTTACCTAAAGAGTTGGGGTCCTCTCCTAAACTATTTCTTAAATTATCTCATATTTTAAAAAAGGTATCTGGCCTTTTATAATTTATTTCTGAGTCACAATCAGGTGCAAGTTACAAACATTGCAGCAAGGTTGCATTTTTGTCTCCATGAAGAGTGCGTGAGGGCTAAGTGCCCTATTCTCAGGCGCGTGATCCTGACCTCTTCCCTCTGAATGTTCCAGATGGAAGAGGGCCCTGTCAAAACAACCAAATTTATGGCCATAACTTCCTCGTTTTGCAAGAATCACCAAGCTTCCTTCCACTGGTTCAGAACCAAATTCAGCAAGGCAGCCCCGACATCCAGCACAGGAAGCAAAGCTGAGTCTGTTTTGAGATTGACCAGGGCTTCATTTGCTGCTTTGCCAGCCTTTTCAATGCCTGGTATTCCCACATGACCAGCAGTCCATGTAGAGGATACCTACTTCCCCTTTATCTGAAGGGACCACAGGGTATAATAGATCTCCTGAACCATCAGGTGCATTGATGACAAGACTGATATGGATTATAGGGAAATCAATGAGTGCGAACAGATGAGAGAAGAGCCATTACATTCTCTTATGTCTTTTAGGGCCCTCTTGATAGCTGACAGCTTGGCTGTGAACTCCTCAATCATCTCTTAACTCTCCCCTAACCTCCGATCAACACCCTCCGCCAACCTCTGGACAACAGTCTCCCTCAATCAATGACCAATCATCAACCGCAAATATAAGAACTGCTCTATTGAGCATAATTACGAAACTTCTCTCTCCTACTGACAATAAAACCCTTATTAGCATCATAACCAATGACCTTATACCAGCCCTTCTTCAACTTGTAAATGGTGCCTAATTTACAAATAAACAACCACTTCCTTAAAGTTTTACAATGGAACATAAATGGCATAAAATACAAAAAACAAAAGCTGGAAAAACCACTACTACACAAAGGCGAGCCCTTCATAAGCTCCTATTTACCAAAAATATCGCAATTCACTCACCGCCATTCCCTACCCACTTCTATCATCACTCCCACACCTCCGATATCCTGGATGTAGTTCTATCATTCGCAGATATCGCATTCCAAATCCTTAACCTAGATAACTCAGTCTCGGACCACTGCCCCATATTTTACTGCGTTCTTACCCTCCTTCATACAACTAGAAGAGTTAACTGGAAACTATTTAAAGAAAACTGCTTGGCCATTAACCTTGTCCCATGTCCTGCTAGCACTCCAGACAGCATAGAGAAAGCGGCTCAAGATTTTACAAGCACCTTAACCAAAATCATTCATCGCTCTTGCTACCCTCCTTCTCCGGCCTCCATCGCTGGTGCCACACTACCTCAGGATATTTTGCGCCTAATTTCACTTAGAAACAAGGCCAGAGCCCTCTGGCAATGCACTAATCTCCGCCAAGATAAAATCGGCTTCTGTGCACTTTGAAACCTTGTAACATCCAAAACTAGAAAACATTGGAAAAAAACTTGGCATGAGAAAATAAGTTCACTCTCACATAAGGATAATTCGGTATGGACCCTAGCCCACTGTCCGCAAAGGAAAAAGGTACCCACCCCGCCAATACCACATAATGGGAGAGCACTATACGATGACAGCAACAAAGCAAATACCTCTGCCGACTCCTTCGAATGCATTTTTAAAACAATAATACATCCTTGTTGGATTCAGAAGCGTTGATCAGTGTCTATGGCCTGTCACTTTGCCCATTCCAGATATTCCCGGAAATTACTCCTCAAGGATTTTACTTCATTATGTCCCACTCAAAACAAAGTCATCACTGGGACCCAATCAAATCTCCTACCTTCACCTGAAAAACCTTCCTAAATCTTTTATCAAACACCTACTCTCTATCCTCAACGCCATCTTTCCCAATCGTACTTCCCAAAGGCATTGAAAACGGCTAAGATAATACTCCTTCCAAAACCCGATAAAAATCCTTCTTATATCCTGAACTATAGACCCAGTGGCCTGCTCCCCTGCATGGGCAAACTTCTAGAAAAATGCATCTTAAACAGGCTCAAAGAAGAAATCTCGGCCCTAGACTTGATCAGACCTGAGCAAACTGGCTTCCGCCGTCGCCATTCCATGACTCAGCAAATAACAAGATTGGTTTAACTGATCACTTTCGGCTTCCACATCCACAAGCACACCCAAGTAGTCTTCCTTGATTTCCAAAGAGCTTTTGACAAGAATGATCTGGTACTTTCCCGGCGAATAATGTTTTCCAAGATTATTCGGGTCTCCCACCGGGTCCACGTTCGTAGGAAGAAGAACCAAAACCACTGGCAAGGGCGGGTCTACCCTTTGTCTCCACGGTCTCGGGGAAGGTCACGAGAATACTGAAGAGGTACAACATCGACACCTACTTCCGTCCCTGTAACAAACTCAGGGACGAATTAGTAAGGGCAAAGGACCCCTGTGGCCTAATGACCCCGGGAGTATACCGAATACCCTGCGAGTGCGGCCAAGTCTACGTTAGAGAGACCGGAAGGACCATCGCTAAGGGTTAAAAGAACACCGGAGACACCTCAGACTGTGCCAACCTGAGAAGTCAGCCATTGCAGAGCACAGCATCATCTCAGACCATAGCATTCGGTGGGAGGAGACAAGGGTCCTTTGCCGAGAAGAAAAATTCTGGGAAAGATTGACTAAGGAAGCAATAGTGATCCGGCTCGAAAACAAATCCATTAACCGAGACAGCGGATACTCCCTCAGTAACGCGTGGAAACCCATTTTGAGGAACATCAGGCAAAACAAGAGGCGGAAAGCGTCCGACCAATCAGACGTGACTTGACCTCCCGACCAAACTATATAAGGCGGCCAAACCTGAGTACCGAAATGCCCTGAAGACGATGGACGACTCGGCCATCGAAACGTCGACAACCCTACGAACGTGGACCAAGTGGGAGACCCGAATAATCTTGGAAAGCTTTTGACAAGTTCTGGCGAACTGGTTTAATACATAAACTGCTTAAAACCGACATATCAGTATACCTTAATAAGACCATCCCCTCCTTTCTTTCAAACCGCACATTCTTTTTAGCCCTTAACAATGCCAAATCAACTACCCAGTCCATATCCGCAGGCTTTCTCCAAGGATCAATTTTGTCACCCGTCCTATTCAACCTCTACATTAACGACCTCCCCTCCGACCCAAAAGCTACCTCCATGCGGATGACTCAGCTAGAGCGTCAACTTCCTCTGACCCAAATCATGCCGCAAAAAATGTCCAAGAACACCTTAAGAGCATAGCAGAGTGGATGACCGATTGGAAACTAACCATTAACACCACAAAATGCGTAAACGTAAACTACGCCAGAAAATGGAAGAATGGAATTCGTAAAATTAATTAGGTTTGCGGATGACCAAGCTTTAGTTTGTCAGTCAGCCAAAGGGTTGTAAGGATTGCTGAGTGAATTGGAAATTCAGGGCGACAGGTATGGGATGAGAATCAATATTAATAAAACAAAGGTTATGCAATTTTCTAGAAAGAAAAAAGCAAAGCTAAACATTAAAATAGGAGGGCAAAAACTAATGCAGATAGAATAGTTCACGTATCTCTGAAGCATTTGGACCAATACGGTCATAGTAGTAGGGACGTATGGAGAAGAATTACGCTAGGCACAGAGGCTTTCATAAGGAGGAGAGAGTTGACGAATGGGACTTTAAGTAAGAATATTAAAAAAAGACTCGTGAAACTTTTGATATGGTGCATAGTTATATACGGAAATGTGGTCATTGAAGCAGGAGGATAGTCGTGGACTGGCGGCTTTTGACATGTGGGTGTGGAGAAAAAGGAGAAGGTGAAATGGACCGAGAAGAAAACCAATGAGAAAGTACTTGGTATGGTGGGTGAAGAGAGGGGTTGGTTGGGAGAAATCCTATTGAGGCAGTAAAAATGGATGAAGGGCATATTGACCGAAAAAGGGACTGTTCAAGATGGTAATAGAGGGGAGAATGTGAGACGAGCAAGAAAAGGGAATGAACAGGATAGGGATGTTTCATTTAAGGATTCAAGTTCCTTCTAGATTATTATTATTAGGAGTTAATTTCATTATTTCCTTGAAAATTGTATTGTAGCACAACAGTCTGATTTACCTAATTTCTCTTAAATTTTTAGTAGTTCTAGGGTTAATTTGTCCATAAAGACATGGCCTCATTTTGCTTCCAATAATAATTTTAATGCCCATATTTTCATGACAAATTTCTAGTATTGAGCTATTTTGGGTATCATCATGATACCTGATTTGCCCTGTAAAATTAAACCTACATATGTTTTATATCATTATTATGCTTTTTGTGTGCAAAAATATAAAAATCTAGAAGATGCAAAGGTACGATTCAGAGCCACTCAAAGACAGGATAAGCAGGAAGGTGTCATATTAATCATTTACGTTTAAATACTAACAAAACTCAGCATAATGTATGCAGTTATAGTATATAAAAATGTACTGATGTTGAAAATTCTAAAATACTACGAATTAATATAGATAGGAAACTTAACAGGGAGACTCACATCAGTCAGATCTGTAATGAACTGATTAAAGCTCAACTTTCCCATTTCAAATGAGTATCGTTTAACACTTGACCACGTCTTCTTTCCATGTCATTTGAATTGCAGTGATGAGTTATGGGGTCATTTCCCAAAACATGTCATACGAATCTTGCTACTACCCAAGAGAGATTTTTCCTCCCTTGCTAATACACCACAACGTGATTTCTGCAGACCATTTTTAATTAGCTGTGGAGTCATGATTGTACACCATGAGGGGTAGAGCAAATCTAAATAATACTATTTATTGTGGAATTTGATCAACTTACAGCGCATTTCATATTGTGGACATTCAAATGTAGAACTATCTGTTTTTTTACACTGTTTTTGTGACACAGATTGTTTATTGAGAGATGAGTAAGGTGGAAATGAAATCCTATGAGTTTGGTGCATTCTTCAAAATAAATCCAAGAACGCCACATTAAAACTGCTAATTCTTCAAGGAAATTTGACAGAAG
>NW_027286361.1:0-28928 GCF_022747635.1 Hetaerina americana
GGTCTTTCTTTTTGGATTTCAAGATATTGCACAGGACACCCTTTTTCAATCCCACGGGAAAGTATTTGTTCCTGCAACAGTCCTGTAGCAATCTGGTTCACTGGTTGAGGATAACTGGCTCGGCAGCTGCTTTGATCAATTCAGTGTTTATGCCTTCAATGCCTGGGGTCCTTTTCATTTTCATCGATTTAATTGCGGTCCTTATGACCTCATCGGTGGTGTCTATCCATACTTTGGAGGCAAGGTAGGTTAGCCTCACTCCTTATTACTTTCTGTTCTTCACTTTCACTTTCTGCTGTGTCATCTGGTACAAGTGTGTTGATGATGTTGGAAATGGTTTCGTCCAGGAATAGAAGATCCCCTTTGGCATTGGTCTAAGCCAAGTTTGTTTGGTAGGATTTAAAATTTTTCTTTTGCCTTTTTATATATTAACCCGGAGGGGTTTTCTTCAATATTCGATTTTACAAGTAACTGGGAATTTGACTCTTATCCTCAAAAATATATAGTTTCCTTCAACAAGGATTTCAATGCCATTTTGAACATTTCATTGTGTGCTATGGTATTCCAGGAGCAGAAAATTTAACATCTGATTATAGGGCACCGGTTCAATTCCTGGGTACCTCCCTGGGCACCTTTACCTCCACCCAAACAGTGTGTTTTTTAAGGTACCAGATTGTCCCAGAAGACCATAGCAGCATGCATTAGCAGTACCATTAGCAGCACACTTGATTGCCAGACATTTATTATTTACCTCATTAGGTAAAACATGACCATACATACATGTAGTACTTATCATACTCAATCCTTATAGCATTGATTGTGGTTTCAAGTTGTTACTAAAATGTTACTAAAATCAGCACTAGCAATAATTCTATCTTATGTTTTGCAGTACGAAGAACACATTATTCTACAGAGGTAAGCTAATGCTAAAACACCAAAATCATCTTTCAGATCAAATACTATGGCCTTTAACAGGAGCTATTGGGACTATAGCAATAGTTACAGGTCTAGTTAAATGATTTCACCTTTATTTGACACAATTAATTATCCTAAGATTATAAATTGTGCCGATAGCATTGGAGAATACAGCACAGGGAAAGGCTTTACTATGTTTTATGCTGGGGTTTTTTATATTTTTTATCTTACTTTAGTGGAAATTGACTTATTGATAATATTACTTCATATTTAATATAATATAAATATGAAATAGTAACTATTTCATCATAAGAGTTTGAAATTTTTTAGAAAGAAATGAATCTTTCCCCAACCCATTAATCCTGATGTAGTAGATGATGGGTTTTGTGGAATATGGGACTGTAAAGTTCTGATCCTGACCAAAAAGAACCATTTAATAATTAAAATAAACATGTGAATTTTACATATTGTGGGGCTTAGTGGTGGGTGAACACTGGCAACAAATACCGAAGTAAACTTTGGGTTGATTACTATGTTTATGATTTATTTTATTAATAATGAACATTAAATGCAAAAAAGGATTCCATTAATTTGACATTCATAAACAAGCAAATATTTCAAAACCCTCCGCTCCACAAGCCGACCCAACATTTCAAGCAATAGACATTTGAGTTCGAGAAGAATAATTGGCCATAAAGATGAGCAATCATAGAAGAGAATAAGCAGATAGCAGGGACGGGAGAATTGATTGGATTGATTGAAAGGAGAGAAATCAAGGAAAGATGGGAAGTTGCCTGTAGACAACTAAGAACGTACTAGCCAATAAAAATAATGACCTTTAAAGTTGTTTTGAAGGCTGTAGGATTGGTAGGATGAATAAGAAATGACAACAAATGTAGTGAAAATGGGGACAATGCTGCCTTTGGTATACTGCAGTTTTTACTAGAAACCAACTTATAGTGAAATACTTACCACTGGACACCTGAATATCCTCTGGTTATCTGGAGTGCTGACTTCATGAGAAGATCAGGAGTGACTGTGGTCAGCATGGGGTCACTGCATGACAAGACTGTCAAGGGTATTCAGTACGATGGATAGCCCAGCCTGGAGTTTCTATGTTTTACAAGGAACTGCTCAAATACACCTGCAGTGTGGGTGACCTTGCTCTGAATTGGATCTACATGGTGCGGCAACATAACTTCCATTTTTCAATGCAAACTTGCATTGAAAAAGCTTGCTTTGAATTTGAGCTGCCAAATCCTCTACTAAACCCCAAGTTATAAAATCAGTGGTATGGTTTTTGGTGAAAATAGGATTTGAGCTCAATTCAAAAAATCCTCTTATATCTATAGGTTTAGGAATGGTGTGATAAATTTGCACAGCTTCCCGGGAGCGGATGCGGACTCTGACCACAATTTAGTTGTTATGAAAGTAGCGTCCATTTCAAAAAGATAAGGTAGGAGCGGCGGGTTAAAAAATGGAATGTAGAAGCATTAAATGGTTAAATGGGAAAGTTTTGAGAAAGGGTTGTCTAATGCCGCAGAAGACACTATTGGTACCGTTAACGCTAAAAGGACTAGGAAACCATGGATCAAGGATGAGATAAATGGAAGAATGTAAATATAGAGATAGGCAATATGAAGTAAAAGAATTAAACAATAAATTGAGGAGGGCAACAAATAAAGCAAAAGAAGCATTGTGGAAGACACAGTTTGAGGATATGGAAAGTTTGCAAAGGAAAGGTGAAATTGGTCCTCTGTACAGCAAAGTTAAATCTTCATGGGGGAAATAAGAAAGGAAGATCTATGATAACAGTTAGAGATAAGGCGGGTAGGATAATAGTAGATGCAGGAAAGATCCAAGAGAGATGGAAGGAATACATAGAAGAACAGTATGGTAAAGAACTTTGATCAACAAAGTTAAACATAGAAAAGGAACATGATGTAGAGGAAGATAGCTTAGGTCTAGGCATACTTGACGATTAGATAGATAGGGCCTTAAGGGAGATAAAACTTAATAAGGCCGTGGGCATGGATAACATCTCCATGGAACTGTAGAAATGCTTAGGAAAATGTGGGAGGAAGAGGCTATATGGGCTGATTCGTAGTATCTATGAGGAAGGAATCTGGCCGGAAGACTTTGTGAGATCAGCTTTAGTTCCTATTCCAAGAAAGCTAAAGGCTGCATATAGCGAGGACTACAGGAAAATAAGTTTGATATCCCAAGCAGCTAAAGTTGTTCTCAGGTTCATAAACAAAAGGATAGAGAGTAGGGCAAATGATTACTTAAGGGATGATCAGTTTGGTTTACAAAGGGGAGAGGTATGCATGATACCATTGCAGTAATGAGATTATTAATGGTGAGAAATATAGAGTACAACCAGGAGGTATTTCCCTGTTTTGTAGATTTCAAAAAAGCTTTTGATAGAGTAAATTGGGAAAAACTAATGAGCATGTTTTAGAAAATATGAATAGAGAGGAGGGAAAGGAGGCTAATCCGCAACCTGTCCATGTCTCAGACTGCTCAGGTGCGAGTGGGGAACGGGGATACGGATGGGCAGTGTTAGGAAGAAGTGTAAGGCAGGGTTGCCCATTATCACTATTGCTGTTTAACCTATTTGCAAGGGAAATGATTGAAGAGGCATGGGAAGAACTGGAAGTGGGAATGAAAGTGGGTGGAGAATTCGTAAAATCAGTTAGGTTTGCTGATGACCAAGCAAGGGAGAAATCCTATGGAGGCAGTAACAGTGGATGAAGAGGGTATTGACCGGCAGTGGGATGTTGAAGACTGTAATTGAGGGGAGAATGTTAGGAAATGGGGAAAGGGGTTGAAACAGGATAAGGATATTGGACAGGATGAAGGGAGGAAGAATGTACTCAGAGATGATGAAGGACTTGATATAACGTAGGATTCTGGATTTTTTTTGTTTGGTTTGGAGTCATAAAATGTTTTATTTAGTAGCTGCGTCCATCCAAAAACCTACCTTAACCGGTAGATTACCTAATAATAATAATAATAATCTCTATAAATGGACTGAGTTTTCCCCAAATCCCTTGGGGGTACATACTCAGAGTGAATGCTTTCACAATCCTTGTAGTGGTCCTTATTCTTCAATGTTTTGGTTTGAGTACTACTTTTGAACTGGAGTAAATTTACAATATAAACTTTTAAAAATACTAATAAGAAATAAATCCCATGACCATCCTGTTTGCCGCACACAATGGTAAAGAAAGTGGAATTTAAGGTAAGAATAAATAGAAATATTGCCAAAAATTAAAGAAGGGAAAGATAAGCCTATATTCACTCACTCTCCAACTATGGTCTCTGAAACACTGTGACCTCAGTGATTGACAAAAGTGCACACTTGCACACACACACCGTCATGGCTCATGCGAAATACACTCCCTTTGCCTGGACCAATCAGAAATATTTCTAGATATATTCCATGTTTACATTTTTCCGTAATTTATTTATGCACATTTAACTCAAGAATTCCCACAATAAATTACATTAATTATTGATTATAATAATATTATTTATTATGAATAAAGATACAATTTACAAGCATAAATACAAATTCATTCCTTAAGATGATTATTTACACATGCTGCTGGTGGAGTGCACAGTAATATAATTTCCCTCAAAAAAGAACAATGCAAGTTATTGAACATATGATTCAGTATTTCCAACATGTCTTCTTAATCATACAAGTCGAAGGTATTGAAGGCTTAAAAAAGAGGTAGGTTGATGTATTATTATGGATATTGTGTATCACGGAGCAATAGAGAAAAATTTTGACTGTGAAGTAAGTCAGTATTATTAGAATAAAGAGGAATTCAATCAATATAGATACCATTTTCATCACAGTCTTAATACTTTTGCATTCACTCCATTAGCAAAAGTATTTCATTGCTTCATTAGCAAAATATATTACATAAGAACATCAAGCTGATTATTTTTAATCATTAAAACCTGTTTAAATCCGGTTATGACAACCATTGTTTTTCTAATTCAGCATTGGACACATGATGAAAGCTTAGTTTTTAGGAGTAATATGAGTACTTATGTGTTCAGAGAATAATAACATTAAAATTTAATTGGGAGAGTCACTAATATTATATTCTGATGAACATTTTCTGCAGACATTAAACTGTTAACACCAGTGCTACTAGAATATACATGGGGGTACCAAATGATAGAAAAGGTGCATGAAATAATAACACAATATGCAGAGCTCCTAGGTATCTAAATAGGCTTAAATTCTATGAGAAATTTACATTATAATTAATGATTTTATTTTGACAAAACATTCATTAACTAAGATTGCTATGTAAGAAATCGATATGTCTTTGGATTACTTATATAACATTTCTGAAGAGATTAAGAAGCTAGTTAACAGTGGCTTAACACCCATTTGTCTGAAGTTTGCAAATTGGATGATTCTTGAATTAAATGTACAGAAATTATGCATGCAAACTATCATTTACAAATTTTTACATGAATTTCTAGAAAATGCATATTTAATATGGGTCCATTTTGACTTTCATCTGGAGTTACAATTAAAGTAAACAACAGCACACAAACATAGATGCATATCTACAACTGGTTAATACATTCACGAAATATAGACAACCAGAAAATGTGGGCATTCCAATATTCCTGTTATGTAATACAATAGAACTTTATCCTGGCCCTTCTGGCAAACATTCAGGTAGATGCACATTTATGGCCCAATTTGTAATTATTGCATATGCATAACAATGCACTGTGACATATTCAAAGGTATGAGTGGGAATTTGATCCTTCCCTGGTGCAAGAAACCAAACACTGATCTCAACATTGAATAAATATTAGATTCCATCCCTTCCTCATCACCAGTGCATCCCGCCGACACCCTTTCATTGAAACCTATAATATCGGCTATTGAAGGGAGGACTTAAAGCAGGAGAAAATGGCACACTTAAGTAAAGAACAAAAAATATATATATATAATAACCCCATTCTCGAATGGACCGCCGATGGTGAATTTGCAATCCCAAGTAGCCAGGATGTCCTCCTCACCACGAGGGCTGCTCTGGTCTTTGAGTTGGTTTGTGTAATGCACTTGGGAGGCTGGGCACCCCTTGCCTTCTTGTGGGGGCGCATGGCCTCTGTCTCAGGGCACCTCAGAGGGGGATATTGCATCCTGGGAAAGCAAATCTCCAGATTTTGAACCTACAGCCAAGCCAATGTGAAACCACAAATTAAACTGACCCCACTGAAAAAGCATTGGCAAATTTAATAGCTTCTTTTTAAGTAATCTTACTTTTCTCATGGACTCCAAAATTTGTTGTGATGATACTCTCCAGAATGCAAAAGAGCTACAACAATTCAGTTACCATATATATTCCATCATAAGCTGATGGGAAATTTTTGAAAATTCACTTTTAAGCCTAATACATTTGCTAAAATCCTTAGTGTGAATAAAAGTCAAGACAGGGAAATGTGCAATTTTTAGTTTCACTCTTAATAATGATAATAAATTTACATGCTCCCTGGAGAACACATAAATGAAAACATTCATCAAATAATTACTTATGAACTTTGTTGTAAGTTGAAGCTAAGCTCTTGTTGGACAAGAAAGCAAGGAATTTACGCAAATATTGCTTGACTTGGAGAAACTTCAAATGGCCTCAAACATACACCAGTATAATACATTAATCATGGTGATGGTAATTCAGTTACATAGGTAACCTGGACTGTTAAGAGCTGGATAATTTGGATGGAATGTTGAATAAATGAAAATATCTCAACAACTATGAATATTAGTTAAATGTTTCATGTAGAGTTTCAAAAATGTACGATGTATGACCTAGAAATAAGACTTTTTAACATATTCCTGGCTTCAAAAGTGGTTTGTAGGATGACTGATTGTGAACAGGACATATTCTTGTGTTATTCAACACTAAGGCTCACAGAGAATCAAATAACTCAATTCATATTCAACCATGCATGTAAAGTGAGAATATGGCCCAGAAGAGTCTGTATTTGGGTTTTCAACCATTTTAATAAATTAAAAGCTCAAATATATGATGGTGAAATGATCCGTTCGATCCGCTCAAATGATCCGTTTAACGTTCTGTGTACTGATCCATTCACTGATCCGTTCACTGATTCGTTAACTGATCCATTCTCTGATTATTCAGTAATTTTTTCACTGATCCATTCAAATGATCTGCTCTCTGTTCCATTAACTGAACCGTTCCAATGATCCGTTCCAATGATCCGTTCAAATATTCCGTTCAGTGATCCGTTCAAAAAAACCGTTCATATGATTCTTTCAAATGATCCGTTCAAATGATCCGGTCATGTGATCCGGTCAAATGATCAGTTCAAATGATCCGGTCATATGATCCGTTCATTGATCCGTTCAAATGATCCGTTCAAATGATCCGTTCAAAATATCCATTCAAATGATCCGGTCAAATGATCCGTTCAAGTGATCCGGTCAAATGATCCGGTCAAATGATCCGTTCAAATGATCCGGTCAAATGATCCGGTCATATGATCCGTTCATTGATCCGTTCAAATGATCCGGTCATTTGATCCCTTCATTGATCCGTTCAAATGATCCGTTCAAATGATCCGGTCAAATGATCCGGTCAAATTATCCGGTCAAATGATACGGTCAAATGATCCGGTCAAATGATCCGGTCAAATGATCCGGTCAAATGATCCGTTCAAATGATCCGTTCAAATGGTCCGGTCATATGATCCGTTTATTGATCCGTTCAAATGATCCGTTCAAATGATCCGGTCAAATGATCCGGTCATATGATCCCTTCATTGATCCGTTCAAATGATCCGGTCAAATGATCCGGTCATGTGATCCGGTCAAATGATCCGTTCAAATGATCCGGTCAAATGATCCGGTCAAATGATCCGGTCAAGTGATCCGATCATATGATCCGTTCAAATGAACCGTTCAAATGATCCGGTCAAATGATCCGGTCAAATGATCCGTTCATATGAGCCGTTCCAAAGCACCATTCAATAGATCCGGTCAAATGATCCGTTCAAATGATCCGTTCATTGATCTGTTCAAAAGATCCGTTCTTATGATCCATTCAAGTGATTCGTTCAATTGAACCGTTCTTTTGATCCGCTCACCGATCCATTCAAATGATACGGTCAAATTATCCGGTCAAATGATCCGTTCAAATGATCCATTCAAATGATCAGGTCAGATGATCCATGCAAATGATCCTATCCTATGATTCCTTCAAATATCCGTTCAAAAATTCAGTTCAAATGATTTGTTTAAATGATCCGTTCACTGAACCATTAACTAATAATTCACTGGTCCATTCACTGATCTGTTCAAATGATCCGTTCAGTGATCCGTTCACTGATCCGCATAAATAATCCGTTCAAGTGATGTGTTCAAATGATTTGTTCAAATGATCCGAATAAATGATCCGTGCGAATGATCCGTTCACTGATCCGCTCAAATGAGTTGTTTAATTGATCCGTTCACTGATCCGGTCAAATGATCCATTTCAATGACCTGTTACTGATCCGGTCACTGATCTATTCAAATGATCCGTTCAAATGATCTGTTCAAATTATCCGTTTGCTGATCGCTTCAAAGGAACCGTTTAAATGAACCGTTCAATTATCCGATCACTTATCCGTTCAAATGATCCATTCACTAATTCGTTCAAATGATCTGTTCAAATGATCCTTTCACTGTTCCGTTCCTTAATCCGTTTATTGATGCGTTCAAAAGTTCCGTTCAAATGATTCGTTCAAATGATCTGTTCACTGATCCGTTCACTGAACGGCTCACATATTCTTTCACAGATCCGTTTACTGATCCGTTCAAATTATTCGTTCAAATGATCCATTCACTGATCATTTGAATGGATCGGTGAGCGGATCAAAAGAACGGTTCAATTGAACGAATCACTTGAATGGATCATAAGAACGGATCTTTTGAACAGATCAATGAACGGATCATTTGAACGGATCATTTGACCGGATCTATTGAATGGTGCTTTGGAACGGCTCATATGAACGGATCATTTGACCGGATCATTTGACCGGATCATTTGAACGGATCATTTGACTGGATCACATGACCGGATCATTTGACCGGATCTTTTGAACGGACTATTTGAACGGATGATTTGACCGGATCATTTGAACGGATCATTTGAACGGATCATTTGAACAGATCAATGAACGGATCATTTGAACAGATCAATGAACGGATCATATGACCGGATCGGCGCACGGGTTGGTGGACGGATCCCTGGACGGATCAGTGGACGGTTCACGGATCAGGCAACGGATCAGTCAACGGATTGGCTGACGGATCAGTCAGCCAATCGGTCAGCGGATCAGTCAGCGGATCAGTCAGCGGATCAGTCAGCCGATCAGTCAACAAATCGGTGAACGGATCTGTCTGCGGATAAGTAAACGGATCAGCTAACGGATCAGTCAACGGAACAGTCAGTGGATCAGTTACTGGATCAGTGAACAGATCAGTCAGCGGATCAGTCGGTAGATCAGTCAACGGATCAGTAAACGGACCGGAGAACGGATCGGTCGGCGGATCAGTCAGCGGATCAGTCAACGGATTGTCAGCGGATTAGTCAGCAGATCAGTCAGCGGTTCAGTCAGCGGATCAGTCAGCGCATCAGTCAGCGGATCAGTCAACGGATCAGTCAACGGATCGGTGAACGGATCGGTCGGCGGATCAGTCAACGGATCAGTCAACGGATCAGTCAGCAGATTAGTTAGCGGATCAGTCAGCGGAGCAGTCAACGGATCAGTCAGCGGATTAGTCAACGGATTGGTGAACGGATCGTTCGGCGGATCAGTCAAAGGATCAGTCAACGGATCAGTCAGCGGATCAATCAACGGATCAGTCAACGGATCAGTCAACGGATCGGTGAACGGATCGGTCGGCGGATCAATCAACGGATCAGTCAGCGGATCAGTAAGCGCATCAGCAGCGGATCAGTCAGCGGATCAGTCAACGGATCAGTCAACGGATCAGTCAGAGGATTAGTCAACGGATTGGTGAACGGATCGGTCGGCGGATCAGTCAAAAGATCAGTCAATGGATCTGCGTCTGCGTGAAAAAAATCAGAGTAAGAAAAATGCTCAACTAACCCAAAAATGCAACGCTATCTGTGTGACCATGAATCAGCGGCTCGAGGATGCGGATTGATGCGAATATGGCGTGCCCGCCCTTGGTAAATGAGTTACTAGTCAACGGGTCCACGGGAAGTAGAAAAAAAGGGATGATTGTCTTAAATGGACTCCGTATGAAATAATTTCTGGAATGGAATAAATACATCATTCTAGAACTTATGCTGAACTCCTTTCAACGCGCATTCCCTATTAGAAATACCTATATATATATATATATATATATATATATATATATATATATATATATATATATATATATAGATATATAATATATATATATATATATATATATATATATATATATATATATATATATATATATATATATATATATATATATATATATATATAATTAGGTAAGCTTCCGGTTAAGGTAGGCTTTTGGGTTGACAGAGCTCCTAAATAAATATTTTGTGACTCCTAAACAAAACAAAAAATCCAGCATCCTACTTTTTATAAGGTCCCTCTTAATCTCTGAGTACCTTCTTCCTCCCTTCATTCCGTCTAGTTCCAATACATCCATATCTAGTTCCTTCCCTTTCCTCGTTTGCCAACGTTCTCCCCCTATCACAGTCTTCAACATCCCACTGCCGGTCAATACCCCCTTCATCCACTTTTCCTGCCTCCATAGGATTTCTCTCAACAAACCCCTGTCCTCACCCACTATTGCCAGGTACTTCCTCATTCGTTTTCTTCTCTGTCCATTTCACCTTCTCCATTCTTCTCCACGCCCACAATTCAAAAGCCTCCAATCTACGTCTACCCTCCTTCTTCAATGACCACGTTTCCGTACGTACTATCTACGCTCCATATCAACGTTTTTACGAGTCTTTTCATAATATCGTTACACAACGCCCCTATCATCAACTCCCTCCTCCTTGTGAAAGCCTCTTTGACGGGACTAATTCTTCTCCTAACGTCCCGACTACTTTGACTGTGTTGGACCAAAATACTTCCGAGATGCTTAAACTGTTCTACCTGCTCTAGCTTTTGCGTTCCTATTTCAATGTTTAGCTTAGCCTTTTTTTCTAGAAAATCGCATGATCTTTGTTATATTAATATTGATTCTCATCTCATACCTTTCGCATTGAATTTCGCATAAGTCAATGGATAAGTCAACGGATTAATTAATGGATCAGTCAGCCGATCAGTCGGCGGATAAGTCGGCGGATCAGTCAGTGGATCAGTCAGCCGATCAGTCAGCGGATGGTTTGCGGATCAGTCAGCGAATCAGTCAACGGACCAGTCAGCGGATCGGTCAGCTGATCAGTCAACGGATCGATGAATATGTGCTTTTATCATTTTTTATATATCTCTTAAAGGTTGCTCATAATACGATTAAGTGAAAATGGAAGCCCGTGTCTCCTTTATTCAGATGATTCTAAAGTCTGCATTTAAATTAAGTACAAAACCTACAAAAAAGGGTAGTGCTCCCTCCAGGTTTGAGAGCATAACTCACGCCATGTTTTAGACCCTGAGTGCAAGATTTAATTTATAGCGTTTAAAAACCTTCGGACCAAAGCAACGTAATTTAGAATCAAAAGGCATTCAGACTAAATATGGTAGGGAATGTTCATAACTTTCAGGCACAAAAATATTAAATTTAAAATATGTGTGCCCACGTTACTACGCTTTCCATTTCTAATAATTTAACTTAGGATTAGAATCAAAAAGAAAATTATATATCTCACGAATGTTTTTCAAATATAGCGGGACGGATATAAAGTCAATGGTGGAAAATACTTTTGTAATGTCATTATATGATAATAAATTACTAAAATTGAAGAAGTTAAAAAATGAATTTAGGAATAAACATTAGTAAGGGATACATATAACTATATAAAACTCACTCACTCACCTACTGTAGTGTGATGGAAGCTAGTTCCTTATATCTTTTTTCTTCATTCGACGTATTCTGTGGTCTAGGTCTCGCTTACTAGCAGTCTTCGATTCCTACGGTCAAAATCAAAAACAATCCCTGCTGAGGATCTGTGGACTTCTAAGTCGGTCCATGTGATTCTTCATTCTGCCACTAAGGAAGCCTATTATAAAATTCAATAAACACACTGGTTGTGACTGTTTCAAACGATTGAAACTCTCACGAACGTCACCTGATGAGGATACCGGAAGTATGGCGAACCAAAAGCAAACACGACAGAAGAAGAAAAATCAATCCTACGGAGCCACACGCACAAAAACATTTTATCAACTAATTGGTATAAACTTGACCTTAATCGTATTATATTTCATTCCATCCCAAACCATGTTCGTCACCTTCAGTTACAATTTAAAATATAGAATTCGAGAATCTATTGACCAAATTCAAGATATTAACTAAGACGTAATAAGTAAGAGATTGAGAATATTTTGAAGATGCAGAAAAGAAGAACCATTTCGAAGAAATTCCCATGCATTATATATCTGTAAATCAAATCTAACATAAACATACCAATTAAAAGAATGTTTTTTTATAGAGCAAGACCTAAATGAAGTAATTAAGTTTATATGCTTTCATGATTACAAAATTTAACCAAAAGAAAAATTAAAAAACACGCTAAAATCTACATTTGTATTTGAAAGTATGATAACAATTTCCAAAACTGTAATCGAATACTCACATACTGTGCCATGATGAATGTTTGTCCTTTAGTATCTTCTTTTTGAGTCGAAGTCTTGTTAACTCGATCCCATTCTTCATTCTCCCTGGAAGAGAGCGGATTTTTACATACATTATATAAACTGGATTCGAGTGGTTCCACGGATTGAAACCCCATCAACTATCGCAGGCTTGGAAGTACGATAGCAACGTAACACCAATCCGTGATATGGAAGAACAAGAATCAATCACTGACAACCACACGCACCAAAATATTAAAACTAATTGCGGGAATACGCCTAGCCGTAATCGCGATGCATTTCGACCCTTATGATCCAAATCTAATCCTATCACGTTGATCCTTTTGACGTAGGTCCATTCTTCATTAAAAGTTTCAATTATCCATGGGAGTGTGTTCTTTCGTTTTTCTGTCTTGATTCCGAGTCTTGGGTAGTCCATGCCATTCTTCATTTTCCCTGTTAGAGAGCGGATTTTTACATACATCATATAAACTGGATTCGAGTGGTTCCACGGATTGAAACCAATCATTCATCTCAGGATTGGAAGTAAGATAGCAACGTAACATTAACCGTGGGATGGAATGCAAGAATTAATCACTGAGAACCACACACCGCCAAAATATTAAAACTAATCGCGGGAATACGCCTAGCCTCTGTCTGGTGTCTGGTGCTTAGTAAAAATATCCAGTGCGAAAAGAATATGTCTGTGTCTATTTGAATAGACTGCCCCATACAGGCGTTAACTCAATACAAGCTCTAGAAAGGCAGATAAAAAGCAGCTTCACATCCCACAACAATGAGAATACACTACTAATCGGTGGCGATTTTAATGTTCCCACAGTAAATAGGAATTCGTACAGGTTTACAAAGTGAGGTAAAGACAAGGATTTATGTGAGACCCACATATTGACGTTCACTTCAAATTCCCTACATCAATTAGTGACTTCAACAACAAGGGGAATGAACATTCTTGATAATTCTTGAGTGAAATAATAAGACGAATTTAGGTGCGCAAAGAAGCCTTTACATGGAGGAGGGAATTGATTATAGGGGCATTGAGTGAATATACTAAGAAAATAATCTTAAAAATTTTGATAGAAGGCATTGGTTGAAATGGTGCGGAAAAATATTAATTTACGGAGGATGATAGGCGTAGATTGGAGACTTTTGAAATGTGGGTGTGCAGAAGGTGAAGTGGACAGAAAGAGATAAAACGAAGCTGTCCCTGGAATAAAGGAGAAGACGAGAGGAGTTTTAGGAGAAATTCAAAAGAAGGCAAAAAGAAAGATTCAGAACATTTGTTTGGTAAATGGGTCATTGAGGACCGTGATAGGTTTAGACAAATGAGGAAGGGGAAGAAATAAAATGGATAAGTTGCGAGGAAGAGGAAATTACAGGATGCCCACGGATGATGATCCAATAAAAAACAGATAAGATTTGGTTTAAAAAAAATTTAATTGCACTCACAATGTTCTATTTTCAGACTTTTCTTAACATTTTGGCAGGATGGCCAACTCTAAAAGACAGCCTATTATCTGCCTCAAGTGCCTCATTATCCAAGACACTAATTGAAGAGGGGGATCGAGGTAGTGTGGTGGCTATCGTACAGGCTTCTCACTAAGAGTTCGAATCCCGGCGGCGTCGAATTTTTTCCAGTGATATCTCGATCCGTTCCTGAGGTGATTTGGTTGGGGCACCATGAGAGGGTATGATGCCCGTCAAATGGGACGTTAAACTACTTGGGGGCGCCTTTCGTCAATAAGAGTAGTCTAATGCCGACGCCGGGTTTCTCTCCACCCTTCATCCTTGCGGTCGCCTTTCATAAAACTACTGCTGCTACTCGTTTGCCTTTGACCAATATACGTCTATGTATATCAGTCGGAGCTCCTTTTGCACTTCAAAGAGCCATAATTTTGCGATACGTTGACACTCTTTGAAGGAGAGGGCGAACTAAAGTGGGAGAATATAAAATAAAAGAAAGCGGAAAGAACGCTTCGTCATTTAGAAATATAAATTGATAATGTCAGAGGAAAGATTTATGCCTCCATAACTTCGATTTATTTCAATCGAACGTAATGTGTGTACCAGGAGAGGTGACGTAGCCAATTCACACCCTTACGCGTGCATATCATATCATGACGATCGTAGATTGGAAATCGATGTCATCTACCCTATAAGTACTATGATAGCCATTTATGCGTATTAAGACGTAATAATATGACTCGTAAGAGCACTGTTTCACATTTTATGCATGGGAATGGAACGAATATGGTCGGCACATTAACTCAGTGAGGTATGAGTCCGTCTTCTCTAAGTAGTAGTAGTAGTATTTAGGGGAGGCGACCGACAGCTGAGGTCGTTTACACCATAGGGGATGAACAGGAAAGGATGAAGGATGGAGAGAAACCTGGCTTCGGCATTAGCCTATTCTTTACGAAAGGCGACAAGGGGTCCGCAGATTAACGTCCCATCCGACGGACGGCGTACTGATCCAAAGTGTCCTCCACAAAGCAGCTCAAGTAGGTATCGAGATACCACTGGAAAATATTCAACACCGCCGGGATTCAAACCCGGACCCTCGGAGTGGGAAGCCAGTACGATAGCCACCGCAACAACCCCGACCCCTCCTTCTTTAAGCCCAGGTGATAGTGGGAGGGGGAGAGTAAGACGGCGGGGGGGGGGGGGTTGAGGGTAAGAGGGCGCCGGAGGGGGCCGGGGGGGACGACGCCTAATCTTAACCACGCAGGCCGAGGAGTAGTAGACACGCACGTCGGATATGACCCTTTTGCGTAATGAATGTCAGAGTACCAAGGTTACGCCGGGTTTCCATCTCCACCCTATCCCTGAAAATACTTACTTATATCTAACATACTTTCACCCAACCAATCCCTAATGGCGCAAATGATCTAAGTCGTCGGTCTGTCATCTTCCCCTAAACTTAGAGTATTGGGGACATTTGATGAAATGGTCAAAGAGAAATCTTATCTTTCGCTGGTCACGCCTCATTTAAAATGTGCTACTGGTGCAGTTAGGGATTCTAATGAAGTTGGATTTCCGACCGTGGCGCTTCCCCCGGCCACTTCCGTACGTGCTACTGTTGCTGAAACCATAATTGCAAATGTGAATACAAAAGAGGCTCAGCTCAAAAAACTTCATTCATCGAGTTTAAGACCATTTTTTTACTTTCTATTCGTTATTCGGATTATCCTGGCCAGATTATTTTATATTTATTCATATATATATGTCCTTCAATTTATTTACTTCAACCTTACAATTGTAATTAACTTCTCATGAGACTTCTATAATACTTTGTACCTGAATTACATTGTGGCAACCAATTAACCATTAGAACATGTTGTGGAAAAATCACTTGTCAAAATAAATTACGTTTTCATGATTATCACCGTGAGAGTAGTATCTTCACGGCATGATTTGTTTTGTTCACATAAGTCTTTCAACCCATTGAGTTACTTACTTCTTGAGAAATAGAAGAGGTAGAAGAACACTAAGCGCCGAATTATGACGCTGACATAGGAATGTGCATTATCCCTTCACTCCACTCTGGGAGTGTAATCTTGGAATCGTTCGTCAGCTTTTTGCGCATTGAGCCTTGTGAATGCCCTCCCCGCTAAGCAACAGTTTCCAAGTTAAAATCGACAATAAAAAGAAACGGCTCCCACCTCGTTTATTCTAAGACTAACTACGGAACCTGCTCCAGTAGTCAACCTCGGGAACACTAGAGAGGTATTCCTGAGGATGTCAACACCAAATCCTTTAGCGTCTACGAAACGGTAAGCGGCTCTTTTTTTCTTATCATAACAATTCTAAACAAATCCGACGGATTTCCATTCTATCTTCCTTATTTTAATCTTTGTCGTCTGATCTACCCAAGTAGTGAGGGGTCATAATAATTCCTTTAGTGCCAACGTTTAACTCGTTCGTTCTGAACCTTTCTAAAAGTCTAAGTCTCCTAGTTATCTTCATATCTCAAGTTTCTCCCTGCCACCATATTCCTTAAGAGATCTATCACACTTGTCTTCCTATGGAACAATTTTAAACGAATCTGGCAGATTTTCATCTAATTCTTTTTGCCAAATTTTCTACCAAGGATCCCAAAAACCTGCTACATATTCCAAATGAAGTCTTCCTACGAGAGCAAAATAAGGCTTCTCTTTAACTTTCTCAATATATTTCCCCAACCCCTGTTTTATGACGCCGAGTTTCTTTATAGCGAATCCACTTATTGGCCTGATATGTGCTCCCCATGAAAGGCGTGGTGTTAGAACTACCCCCAAATATTTAACATTATTGGCCATAGTTAGCACTGAACCCTCCTTGCTAGTTGTACCTTTGTATTTTCCTACTATCAACAAACATCATAATATAACCAACAATAATGTGTTCTAATATTTTTCAAGAGATCGATGCTAAAGAAATGGATCGGTATTTGGCTGGTTGACCCCTATCGCCGCCTTAATAGATGGGAGTTATATGGGCTAGCTTCCAGTCGCGAGGTACTGAGCCTTCTTTTATCGATTTTAGAAAAACCATTTCTAAAAACGGGGCAATATCTTTGGCTGATTCCCTTAATAATCTAACAGGTATTTCTTCCGGACCAGGTGTTTGTGTGCCTTGATAGTAAGGAGCAGATGTTGTATTCACTTCTTGGTCAGTGTTATATCGCCCATGTGTCCCCGGGTGGTTGTGGAGGATCGTTTGGTGCGTTTGTGTATTTATTGTAGACGCTCTGGAAAAAGGGTTTCAAGATATTTGCCTCTTAGACGTAACAGTAATAATTAACGTAATAATTTCTCCCTTTCCGTCCTCAAAGAATGTACAGTTGGAAGTTCCCCGTTGTACCATCTATGTTCCTTACTGTTGCATATTTAATTTGGATGTGACGTCTTCATTCCTGTGTATATTATTTTGTATAAACTAATCCGTTCTCTTACAGACGAAGATGACATGGACCAACTTGGAGTTCTTATGAAGAAATAAGAAAACTATAGGACAAAGTGATATGGAGAATGGACACCAAATAATCAAGAATGCTTCTGCGTCAAGAAGAACACTAGTGATAGGTTTAGATTTTGGCCATTGGGGTCGGAATGAATCTCGATTAAGGTTAGGCGTATTTCCGCGTTTTTAATTTAATTTATTGTGTTTGTGTCTCCGCATGATCCTCCTTCCTCTATCGCGTGGATTGGTTTGCGACATTTGGTGGTCCAGCCAATCCCGTGATGGTTGACGGAGTTTTGATCTTTGGACCACTGTCACTAAGTGTATATTTTGTATAAACTAATCTGTTCTCTTACAGACGAAGATGACATGGACCAACTTGGACGTCTTATGAAGAAGGAAGAAAACTATAGGACAAAGTGATATGGAGAATGGACACCAACTAATCAAGAATGCTTCTGCGTCAAGAAGAACACTAGTGATAGGTTTAGATTTTGGCCATTAGGGTCGGAATGAATCTCGATTAAAGTTAGCCGTATTTCCGCGTTTTTAATTTTATTTAATTGTGTTTGTGTTTCCGCATGATCGCTTCTCCTTCCTCTATCGCGTGGATTGGTTTGCGACATTTGGTCGTCCAGCCAATCCCGTGATGGTTGACGGAGTTTTGATCTTTGGAACCACTGTCACTAAGTGTATATTTTGTATAAACTAATCCGTTCTCTTACAGACGAAGATGACATGGACCAAATTGGACGTCTCATGAAGAAGGAAGAAAACTATAGGACAAAGTGATATGGAGAATGGACACCGACTAACCAAGAATGCTTCTGCGTCAAGAAGAACACTAGTGATAGGGTTAGATTTGGGTCACTAGGGTCGGAATGAATCTCGATTAAGGTTAGGCGTATTTCCGCGTTTTTAATTTTATTTAATTGTGTTTGTGTTTCCGCATGATCGCTTCTCCTTCCTCTATCGCGTGGATTGGTTTGCGACATTTGGTCGTCCAGCCAATCCCGTGATGGTTGACGGAGTTTTGATCCTTGGAACCACTGTCACTAAGTGTATATTTTGTATAAACTAATCCGTTCTCTTACAGACGAAGATGACATGGACCAACTTGGACGTCTCATGGAGAAGGAAGAAAATTATAGACCCCAGTGATATGGAGAATGGACACCAACTAATCAAGAATGCTTCTGCGTCAAGAAGAACACTAGTGATAGGTTTAGATTTGGGCCATTAGGGTCGGAATGAATCTCGATTAAGGTTAGGCGTATTTCCACGTTTTTAATTTAATTTATTGTTTTTTTGTTTCCGCATGATCGCTTCTTCTTCCTCTCTCGCGTGGATTGGTGTGCGACATTTGGTCGTCCAGCCAATCCCGTAATGGTTAACGGAATTTTGCCCTTTGGAACCACTGTCACTAAGTGTATATTTTGTATACACTAATCTGTTCTCTTACAGACGAAGATGACATGGACCAACTTGGACGTCTCATGAAGAAGGAAGAAAATTATAGACCCCAGTGATATGGAGAATGGACACCGACTAATGAAGAATGCTTCTGCGTCAAGAAGAACACTAGTGATGGGTTTAGATTTGGGCCATTAAGGTCGGGATGAACCCCAAATAAGGTTAGGCGTATTTCCGCGTTTTTAATTTAATTTATTGTGTTTGTGTCTCCGCATGATCCTCCTTCCTCTATCGCGTGGATTGGTTTGCGACATTCGGTTGTCCAGTCAATCCCGTGATGGTTGACGGAGTTTTGATCTTTGGACCACTGTCACTAAGTGTATATTTTGTATAAACTAATCTGTTCTCTTACAGACGAAGATGACATGGACCAACTTGGACGTCTTATGAAGAAGGAAGACTACTATAGGACAAAATGATTTGGAGAATGGACACCAACTAATCAAGAAGGCTTCTGCGTCAAGAAGAACACTAGTGATAGGTTTAGATTTTGGCTATTAGGGTCGGGATGAATCTCGATTAAGGTAAGGCGTATTTCCGCGTTTTTAATATAATTTATTGTGTTTGTATTTCCACATGATCGCTTCTCCTTCCTCTATCGCGTGGATTGGTTTGCGACATTTGGTTGTTCAGCCAATCCCGTGATGGTTGACGGAGTTTTGATCTTTGGAACCACTGTCACTAAGTGTATATTTTGTAGAAACTAATCCGTTCTCTTTCAGACGAAGATGACATGGACCAACTTGGACGTCTCATGAAGAAGGAAGAAAATTATAGACCCCAGTGATATGGAGAATGGACACCGACTAATCAAGAATGCTTCTGCGTCAAGAAGAACACTAGTGATAGGTTTAGATTTGGGCCATTAAGGTCGGGATGAATCTCGATTAAGGTTAGGCGTATTTCCGCGTTTTTAATTTAATTTATTGTGTTTGTGTCTCCGCATGATCCTCCTTCCTCTATCGCGTGGATTGGTTTGCGACATTCGGTTGTCCAGTCAATCCCGTGATGGTTGACGGAGTTTTGATCTTTGGACCACTGTCACTAAGTGTATATTTTGTATAAACTAATCTGTTCTCTTACAGACGAAGATGACATGGACCAACTTGGACGTCTTATGAAGAAGGAAGACTACTATAGGACAAAGTGGTATGGAGAATGGACACCAACAAATCAAGAAGGCTTCTGCGTCAAGAAGAACACTAGTGATAGGTTTAGATTTTGGCCATTAGGGTCGGAATGAATCTCGATTAAAGTTAGCCGTATTTCCGCGATTTCAATTTAATTTATTGTGTTTGTGTTTCCGCATGATCGCTTCTCCTTCCTCTATCGCGTGGATTGGTTTGCGACATTTGGTCGTCCAGCCAATCCCGTAACGGTTGATGGAGTTTTGATCTTTGGAACCACTGTCACTAAGTGTATATTTTGTATAAACTTATCCGTTCTCTTACAGACGAAGATGACATGGACCAACTTGGACGTCTCATGAAGAAGGAAGAAAATTATAGACCACAGTGATATGGAGAATGGACACCAAATAATCAAGAATGCTTCTGCGTCAAGAAGAACACTAGTGATAGGTTTAGATTTTGGCCACTAGGGTCGGAATGAATCTCCATTAAGGTTAGGCGTATTTCCGCGTTTTTAATTTTATTTAATTGTGTTTGTGTTTCCGCATGATCGCTTCTCCTTCCTCTATCGCGTGGATTGGTTTGCGACATTTGGTCGTCCAGCCAATCCCGTGATGGTTGACGGAGTTTTGATCTTTGGAACCACTGTCACTAAGTGTATATTTTTTATAAATTAATCCGTTCTCTTTCAGACGAAGATGACATGGACCAACTTGGACGTCTCATGAAGAAGGTAGAAAATTATAGACCCCAGTGATATGGAGAATGGACACCGACTAATCAAGAATGCTTCTGCGTCAAGAAGAACACTAGTGATAGGTTTAGATTTGGGCCATTAAGGTCGGGACGAATCTCGATTAAGGTTAGGCGTATTTCCGCGTTTTTAATTTAATTTATTGTGTTTGTGTCTCCGCATGATCCTCCTTCCTCTATCGCGTGGATTGGTTTGCGACATTCGGTTGTCCAGTCAATCCCGTGATGGTTGACGGAGTTTTGATCTTTGGACCACTGTCACTAAGTGTATATTTTGTATAAACTAATCTGTTCTCTTACAGACGAAGATGACATGGACCAACTTGGACGTCTTATGAAGAAGAAAGACTACTATAGGACAAAGTGGTATGGAGAATGGACACCAACTAATCAAGAAGGCTTCTGCGTCAAGAAGAACACTAGTGATAGGTTTAAATTTTGGCCATTAGGGTCAGAATGAATCTCGATTAAAGTTAGCCGTATTTCCGCGATTTTAATTTAATTTATTGTGTTTGTGTTTCCGCATGATCGCTTCTCCTTCCTCTATCGCGTGGATTGGTTTGCGACATTTGGTCGTCAAGCCAATCCCGTAATGGTTGATGGAGTTTTGATCTTTGGAACCACTGTAACTAAGTGTATATTTTGTATAAACTTATCCGTTCTCTTACAGACGAAGATGACATGGACCAACTTGGACGTCTCATGAAGAAGGAAGAAAATTATAGACCACAGTGATATGGAGAATGGACACCAAATAATCAAGAATGCTTCTGCGTCAAGAAGAACACTAGTGATAGGTTTAGATTTTGGCCACTAGGGTCGGAATGAATCTCGATTAAGGTTAGGCATATTTCCGCGTTTTTAATTTTATTTAATTGTGTTTGTGTTTCCGCATGATCGCTTCTCCTTCCTCTATCGCGTGGATTGGTTTGCGACATTTGGTCGTCCAGCCAATCCCGTGATGGTTGACGGAGTTTTGATCTTTGGAACCACTGTCACTAAGTGTATATTTTGTATAAACTAATCCGTTCTCTTACAGACGAAGATGACATGGACCAACTTGGACGTCTCATTAAGAAGGAAGAAAACTATAGGACAAAGTGATATGGAGAATGGACACCAACTAATCAAGAATGCTTCTGCGTCAAGAAGAACACTAGTGATAGGTTTAGATTCGGGCCATTAGGGTCGGAATGAATCTCGATTAAGGTTAGGCGTATTTCCACGTTTTTAATTTAATTTATTGTTTTTTTGTTTCCGCATGATCGCTTCTCCTTCCTCTATCGCGTGGATTGGTGTGCGACATTTGGTCGTCCAGCCAATCCCGTAATGGTTGACGGAATTTTGATCTTTGGAACAACTGTCACTAAGTGTATATTTTGTATAAACTAATCTGTTCTCTTACAGACGAAGATGACATGGACCAACTTGGACGTCTCATGAAGAAGGAAGAAAATTATAGACCACAGTGATATGGAGAATGGACACCGACTAATCAAGAATGCTTCTGCGTCAAGAAGAACACTAGTGATAGGTTTAGATTTGGGGCATTAGGGTCGGAATGAATCTCGATTAAGGTTAGGGTTATTTCCGCGTTTTTAATTTAATTTATTGTGTTTGTGTTTCCACATGATCGCTTCTCCTTCCTCTATCGCGTGGATTGGTTTGCGATATTTGGTTGTCCAGCCAATCCCGTGATGGTTGACGGAGTTTTGATCTTTGGAACCACTGTCACTAAGTGTATATTTTGTATAAACTAATCCGTTCTCTTTCAGACGAAGATGACATGGACCAAATTGGACGTCTCATGAAGAAGGAAGAAAACTATAGGACAAAGTGATATGGAGAATGGACACCGACTAACCAAGAATGCTTCTGCGTCAAGAAGAACACTAGTGATAGGGTTAGATTTGGGTCACTAGGGTCGGAATGAATCTCGATTAAGGTTAGACGTATTTCCGCGTTTTTAATTTTATTTAATTGTGTTTGTTTTTCCGCATGATCGCTTCTCCTTCCTCTATCGCGTGGATTGGTTTGCGACATTTGGTCGTCCAGCCAATCCCGTGATGGTTGACGGAGTTTTGATCCTTGGAACCACTGTCACTAAGTGTATATTTTGTATAAACTAATCCGTTCTCTTACAGACGAAGATGACATGGACCAACTTGGACGTCTCATGGAGAAGGAAGAAAACTATAGGACAAAGTGATATGGAGAATGGACACCAACTAATCAAGAATGCTTCTGCGTCAAGAAGAACACTAGTGATAGGTTTAGATTTGGGCCATTAGGGTCGGAATGAATCTCGATTAAGGTTAGGCGTATTTCCACGTTTTTAATTAAATTTATTGTTTTTTTGTTTCCGCATGATCGCTTCTTCTTCCTCTTTCGCGTGGATTGGTGTGCGACATTTGGTCGTCCAGCCAATCCCGTAATGGTTAACGGAATTTTGCCCTTTGGAACCACTGTCACTAAGTGTATATTTTGTATACACTAATCTGGTCTCATACAGACGAAGATGACATGGACCAACTTGGACGTCTCATGAAGAAGGAAGAAAATTATAGACCCCAGTGATATGGAGAATGGACACCGACTAATGAAGAATGCTTCTGCGTCAAGAAGAACACAAGTGATAGGTTTAGATTTGGGCCATTAAGGTCGGGATGAATCTCGATTAAGGTTAGGCGTATTTCCGCGTTTTTAATTTAATTTATTGTGTTTGTGTCTCCGCATGATCCTCCTTCCTCTATCGCGTGGATTGGTTTGCGACATTCGGTTGTCCAGTCAATCCCGTGATGGTTGACGGAGTTTTGATCTTTGGACCACTGTCACTAAGTGTATATTTTGTATAAACTAATCTGTTCTCTTACAGACGAAGATGACATGGACCAACTTGGACGTCTTATGAAGAAGGAAGACTACTATAGGACAAAGTGATTTGGAGAATGGACACCAACTAATCAAGAAGGCTTCTGCGTCAAGAAGAACACTAGTGATAGGTTTAGATTTTGGCCATTAGGGTCGGGATGAATCTTGATTAAGGTAAGGCGAATTTCCGCGTTTTTAATATAATTTATTGTGTTTGTGTTTCCACATGATCGCTTCTCCTTCCTCTATCGCGTGGATTGGTTTGCGACATTTGGTTGTTCAGCCAATCCCGTGATGGTTGACGGAGTTTTGATCTTTGGAACCACTGTCACTAAGTGTATATTTTGTAGAAACTAATCCGTTCTCTTTCAGACGAAGATGACATGGACCAACTTGGACGTCTCATGAAGAAGGAAGAAAATTATAGACCCCAGTGATATGGAGAATGGACACATAATAATCAAGAATGCTTCTGCGTCAAGAAGAACACTAGTGATAGGTTTAGATTTGGGCCATTAAGGTCGGGACGAATCTCGATTAAGGTTAGGCGTATTTCCGCGTTTTTAATTTAATTTATTGTGTTTGTGTCTCCGCATGATCCTCCTTCCTCTATCGCGTGGATTGGTTTGCGACATTCGGTTGTCCAGTCAATCCCGTGATGGTTGACGGAGTTTTGATCTTTGGACCACTGTCACTAAGTGTATTTTTTGTATAAACTAATCTTTTCTCTTACAGACGAAGATGACATGGACCAACTTGGACGTCTTATGAAGAAGGAAGACTACTATAGGACAAAGTGGTATGGAGAATGGACACCAACTAATCAAGAAGGCTTCTGCGTCAAGAAGAACACTAGTGATAGGTTTAGAATTTGGCCATTAGGGTCGGAATGAATCTCGATTAAAGTTAGCCGTATTTCCGCGATTTTAATTTAATTTATTGTGTTTGTGTTTCCGCATGATCGCTTCTCCTTCCTCTATCGCGTGGATTGGTTTGCGACATTTGGTCGTCCAACCAATCCCGTAATGGTTGATGGAGTTTTGATCTTTGGAACCACTGTCACTAAGTGTATATTTTGTATAAACTTATCCGTTCTCTTACAGACGAAGATGACATGGACCAACTTGGACGTCTCATGAAGAAGGAAGAAAATTATAGACCACAGTGATATGGAGAATGGACACCAAATAATCAAGAATGCTTCTGCGTCAAGAAGAACACTAGTGATAGGTTTAGATTTTGGCCACTAGGGTCGGAATGAATCTCGATTAAGGTTAGGCGTATTTCCGCGTTTTTAATTTTATTTAATTGTGTTTGTGTTTCCGCATGATCGCTTCTCCTTCCTCTATCGCGTGGATTGGTTTGCGACATTTGGTCGTCCAGCCAATCCCGTGATGGTTGACGGAGTTTTGATCTTTGGAACCACTGTCACTAAGTGTATATTTTTTATAAACTAATCCGTTCTCTTTCAGACGAAGATGACATGGACCAACTTGGACGTCTCATGAAGAAGGTAGAAAATTATAGACCCCAGTGATTTGGAGAATGGACACCGACTAATCAAGAATGCTTCTGCGTCAAGAAGAACACTAGTGATAGGTTTAGATTTGGGCCATTAAGGTCGGGACGAATCTCGATTAAGGTTAGGCGTATTTCCGCGTTTTTAATTTAATTTATTGTGTTTGTGTCTCCGCATGATCCTCCTTCCTCTATCGCGTGGATTGGTTTGCAACATTCGGTTGTCCAGTCAATCCCGTGATGGTTGACGGAGTTTTGATCTTTGGACCACTGTCACTAAGTGTATATTTTGTATAAACTAATCTGTTCTCTTACAGACGAAGATGACATGGACCAACTTGGACGTCTTATGAAGAAGAAAGACTACTATAGGACAAAGTGGTATGGAGAATGGACACCAACTAATCAAGAAGGCTTCTGCGTCAAGAAGAACACTAGTGATAGGTTTAGATTTTGGCCACTAGGGTCGGAATGAATCTCGATTAAGGTTAGGCATATTTCCGCGTTTTTAATTTTATTTAATTGTGTTTGTGTTTCCGCATGATCGCTTCTCCTTCCTCTATCGCGTGGATTGGTTTGCGACATTTGGTCGTCCAGCCAATCCCGTGATGGTTGACGGAGTTTTGATCTTTGGAACCACTGTCACTAAGTGCATATTTTGTATAAACTAATCCGTTCTCTTACAGACGAAGATGACATGGACCAACTTGGACGTCTCATGAAGAAGGAAGAAAACTATAGGACAAAGTGATATGGAGAATGGACACCAACTAATCAAGAATGCTTCTGCGTCAAGAAGAACACTAGTGATAGGTTTAGATTCGGGCCATTAGGGTCGGAATGAATCTCGATTAAGGTTAGGCGTATTTCCACGTTTTTAATTTAATTTATTGTTTTTTTGTTTCCGCATGATCGCTTCTCCTTCCTCTATCGCGTGGATTGGTGTGCGACATTTGGTCGTCCAGCCAATCCCGTAATGGTTGACGGAATTTTGATCTTTGGAACCACTGTCACTAAGTGTATATTTTGTATAAACTAATCTGTTCTCTTACAGACGAAGATGACATGGACCAACTTGGACGTCTCATGAAGAAGGAAGAAAATTATAGACCACAGTGATATGGAGAATGGACACCGACTAATCAAGAATGCTTCTGCGTCAAGAAGAACACTAGTGATAGGTTTAGATTTGGGGCATTAGGGTCGGAATGAATCTCGATTAAGGTTAGGCATATTTCCGCGTTTTTAATTTTATTTAATTGTGTTTGTGTTTCCGCATGATCGCTTCTCCTTCCTCTATCGCGTGGATTGGTTTGCGACATTTGGTCGTCCAGCCAATCCCGTGATGGTTGACGGAGTTTTGATCTTTGGAACCACTGTCACTAAGTGTATGTTTTGTATAAACTAATCCGTTCTCTTACAGACGAAGATGACATGGACCAACTTGGACGTCTCATGAAGAAGGAAGAAAACTATAGGACAAAGTGATATGGAGAATGGACACCAACTAATCAAGAATGCTTCTGCGTCAAGAAGAACACTAGTGATAGGTTTAGATTCGGGCCATTAAGGTCAGGATGAATCTCGATTAAGGTTAGGCGTATTTCCGCGTTTTTAATTTAATTTATTGTGTTTGTGTCTCCGCATGATCCTCCTTCCTCTATCGCGTGGATTGGTTTGCGACATTCGGTTGTCCAGTCAATCCCGTGATGGTTGACGGAGTTTTGATCTTTGGACCACTGTCACTAAGTGTATATTTTGTATAAACTAATCTGTTCTCTTACAGACGAAGATGACATGGACCAACTTGGACGTCTTATGAAGAAGGAAGACTGCTATAGGACAAAGTGGTATGGAGAATGGACACCAACTAATCAAGAAGGCTTCTGCGTCAAGAAGAACACTAGTGTTAGGTTTAGATTTTGGCCATTAGGGTCGGAATGAATCTCGATTAAAGTTAGCCGTATTTCCGCGATTTTAATTTAATTTATTGTGTTTGTGTTTCCGCATGATCGCTTCTCCTTCCTCTATCGCGTGGATTGGTTTGCGACATTTGGTCGTCCAGCCAATCCCGTAATGGTTGATGGAGTTTTGATCTTTGGAACCACTGTCACTAAGTGTATATTTTGTATAAACTTATCCGTTCTCTTACAGACGAAGATGAAATGGACCAACTTGGACGTCTCATGAAGAAGGAAGAAAATTATAGACCACAGTGATATGGAGAATGGACACCAAATAATCAAGAATGCTTCTGCGTCAAGAAGAACACTAGTGATAGGTTTAGATTTTGGCCACTAGGGTCGGAATGAATCTCGATTAAGGTTAGGCGTATTTCCGCGTTTTTAATTTTATTTAATTGTGTTTGAGTTTCCGCATGATCGCTTCTCCTTCCTCTATCGCGTGGATTGGTTTGCGACATTTGGTCGTCCAGCCAATCCCGTGATGGTTGACGGAGTTTTGATCTTTGGACCACTGTCACTAAGTGTATATTTTGTATAAACTAATCCGTTCTCTTACAAACGAAATGACATGGACCAACTTAAAAGACTTATGAAGAAGGAAGAAAACTATAGGACAAAGTGATATGGAGAATGGACACCGACTAATCAAGAATGCTTCTGCGTCAAAAAGAACACTAGTGATAGGGTTAGATTTGGGTCACTAGGGTCGGAATGAATCTCGATTAAGGTTAGGCGTATTTCCGCGTTTTTAATTTTATTTAATTGTGTTTGTGTTTCCGCATGATCGCTTCTCCTTCCTCCATCGCGTGGATTGGTTTGCGACATTTGGTCGTCCAGCCAATCCCGTGATGGTTGACGGAGTTTTGATCCTTGGAACCACTGTCACTAAGTGTATATTTTGTATAAACTAATCCGTTCTCTTACAGACGAAGATGACATGGACCAACTTGGACGTCTCATGGAGAAGGAAGAAAACTATAGGACAAAGTGATATGGAGAATGGACACCGACTAACCAAGAATGCTTCTGCGTCAAGAAGAACACTAGTGATAGGTTTAGATTTGGGCCATTAGGGTCGGAATGAATCTCGATTAAGGTTAGGCGTATTTCCACGTTTTTAATTTAATTTATTGTTTTTTTGTTTCCGCATGATCGCTTCTTCTTCCTCTCTCGCGTGGATTGGTGTGCGACATTTGGTCGTCCAGCCAATCCCGTAATGGTTAACGGAATTTTGCCCTTTGGAACCACTGTCACTAAGTGTATATTTTGTATACACTTATCTGTTCTCTTACAGACGAAGATGACATGGACCAACTTGGACATCTCATGAAGAAGGAAGAAAATTATAGACCCCAGTGATATGGAGAATGGACACCGACTAATCAAGAATGCTTCTGCGTCAAGAAGAACACTAGTGAATGGTTTAGATTTGGGCCATTAAGGTCAGGATGAATCTCGATTAAGGTTAGGCGTATTTCCGCGTTTTTAATTTAATTTATTGTGTTTGTGTCTCCGCATGATCCTCCTT